>NC_140178.1:81393515-81403515 GCF_963971535.1 Notolepis coatsorum | reverse complement strand
CTGTCTGTCCGTCCGTCTGTCTGTCTGTATGTCTGTCTGTGTTATTAGTTCTGTTTATGTTTCTGTTTTTCCAGCTAGCTTTTCTTTCTTTCTCTGTTTTTGTTTTTTGTGTACATATCTTCTTCCTCTTGTCTCCGTCTTTTTCTCTCAGTCTGTGTCGTGCCAGTGTTTTTTGCTCCTTCTTTCTGAGCTCAGAGCCCCAAGGCACATTTTTGTGTCACACAGTAGGAGTGTTGCAAGCACACACACACACACGCACACACACGCACACACACACGCACACACACACACACACACAACACACACACACACACACACAACACACACACACACACACACACACACACACACACACACACACACACACACACCCACACACACACACACCCACACACACACACACACACACACACACACACACACATACACACACAAGCTTGATTGATTTTTGCATTGCCCACCGACGTGGAATGTGCCCCCAAAGTGTTTGGCTTGTCTTAGCTGGCTGGGCCAAATTGGCCACTGCTTGCGCCTGTGAATGAAATGAATGAAAGAGAGAGAGAGAGAGAGAGACGAGAGAGAGAGAGAGAGAGAGAGAGAGAGAGAGAGAGAGAGATAGAGAGAGAGATGAGAGAGAGAGAGAGAGAGAGAGAGAGAAGGTAACAGCATGGGAATGACGATGGGAGAGAGAGGAGATGCACGAAGGGAAGAAAGACAAAGAGAAAACACAAAACAAACTCTGCAGGGGGAGAGTCTAGCCTGTTGCCTGCGAGGGATTTCATCTTGTATTTAAACTCCTGAAGCTCCAACTCGTCCAGAATGCAGCCGCCAGGCTCGTGACGGGCACCAAGATGAGGGACCACATCTCCCCAGTCCTTGTATCCCTACACTGGCTCCCGCCTCCCGGTAAAACAATGAATACATTTCAAAATCCTCATGTTCACATACAAAGCCATAAACGGTCTCGCCCCAGCCTACATAAAAGAAACTCCTGGTCCAATCAACCAGCTCCAGATCCCTCAGATCAAACAACCAAATCTGCCTAAAAATCCCCCCACACAAGACTGGTGATGAAGGGAAACCGGGATTTCGCAGTCGCAGCACCGACACTCTGGAACAAGCTCCCACTCAACTTGAAATCTGCAAGCACTCTACGGACCTTTAAGGTCATGCTCAAAACCCACCTTTTCGCATAAACAATCCATGAGTTCGTTTTTGTATTGTAGTATGTCTGGTGTATTATGTCTGTCTGTTCTCTATCTGCTTGGTTGAAACTGCAATGTATTCTTTCTGTTTTCGTATTGTTCCTGTCTTTTTTGTTTCTCTTTCTTTCCCGGGATGCACCCCGGGCCGATGTAACTATTGGTTGAGGGGCACAATATAAATGTCATATCAAGGTCATATCAAGATCTGTTAAAGGCCCGCTCCTCTCAAAAACATGTTTTCTTTTGCTCAACTCCTTTTGGAGGCATGACTCTGACATTATACAGATTGCTATTTTTGCAGAACTTGTCACTGGAGCAGCTTTCTCCACATTATTACCCTGTACAGGGAGGGCTTCTCTGTACTTTCCTGAAATATGACTTGCATGTGTGATGTGATTAATAGGTCGTAACTCTCATGGTCCTATATGTGGTAACTTGAGACCTTCAGCTTCAGCGTACACAGTAGCTATTTACATGTCTTGAAAAGAACACACTGTAAGCTGCCCATTTACTTATTAATTCATGCCATAATTCCTAGTAAATATCAATGGATGTTTTTTGCATATTCATAGATCCTTGCATCCTCAATGAGGTGTAGCGATGCTGCTAAGACATCTTCAGTAGTTATTGAAATATTTGGTAGAAAAAACACATGAATACAAATTGTTCAAATAGTTCAATATAGAAAGTGTTTTAAGAGTTTGAATCCATCTGGAGGGGTATCTTTAAGTCAATATGTTATCACTGCACAGTCAGAACATTTGACCTGTTTAATCATCCCAGGACATAATAAAGACATAATATATAATCATGAACTGTCATAGAAAAATAAAAATAAAAAATAACTAAAACTTTGTTTTAGGATACTCTAGCTTGTGAGTCTAATAACTAGTCACACAGTCATAAGAGTGGCCAAATTATTGCCCAGTGGCTGTGCAATTTGACCTACAGTATACCTTAAAATTAGCTAGATGAATCTGATTACACAATAAAAAGCCATTTCTAAGCTAACTATTTTTCACAGAAGGTGATGCTAGTTCCCGCTCTTTCCTCATGCTCCCCTCAGGGAGCGCAGCTAAAGTGTTACGACCCTGGCTCAAAGGCACGCAACCTATGTGCAAAACCGACACCAAAACCTGTGTGTTAACTCAAAGTGCTACTATATCAAGGAATTACTAGTGTAAACTAAAGGATAAGGACTGGAAGAACGTGACTATCTATCTGTTAACCCACACTCTTCTAAACACAGACCCTGCATGTGTGTTACCAGGGCTGGTTTTAAAGCTCCCAGCAGGTAACCAATCAGCACTAATTAGCTAATTGGCAGCCCTCACCTGCATGCCCCGTGGACTCAGGAGTGATCAGGCCTGCATGCACAGTGACCCAGGAGTGATCAGGCTCCTGGTACATAACACCTCCCCCACCAAACTGGTTGCCCCAGAGGCAACCACCACACAACAACCCATAAACAAAATCAAAAAAAACAACTGTGACCCATTAGTTGTCAGGGCCACTACCACAACAGCGATAGCGGGTCGGCCCCTGTCGAACACGACCACCAACCGTGGTTGTATGCTCCCTTTCAACAGGCCCCTCCACCGATACCGACCTGTCAAAAATAGACTGCAAACCAACATCAATCTGAGAACTAATCTCACTGCGCTCAACAGAACAGAACACAGCCAAAACAAAAAACCATAGATCACTGATACCACCACCGCGCCCATATCCATCCCACCTGGCACTGGCAGTTCAGGATACTGCAAACCGTGAACATCCAGAGTAGGATGTACCGCCTTGGGTACAGCCCCACCATCCCTGGAACATGGCAGTACGACAGTCACAAAAACGTCTGGAAACACCATCTAAAATGGCGTCACCCACAATAACATTGTCCTGATCAAAATCAAAATGGCTGCCACTCAACAGACGAGGTCGCGAAGGCGGCCTCCTGCTCCACAGGACACGGGTAACTAGGTTGACAGCACACCTAGTGCATGGCAGAGAATCAGTGTGGACATGTGGATCAATGTCAGAATCATCAACTGACATACTGGGACCATCCCTGCCCACAAGTGAAACATTAGGGACAATAGAGCTACTGTGGGAAGGCTGGCAGCCTAAGTCAGGCTTAGTAGCCTCTCCAACTAGAACGGTGTCACATGAAACAACAGCACCTCTCATAGCATCCTTCCCACACTCATCCTCCAATTCGTTCGTGGGCCTCAGCCACCGTACAGGCTGGGAAAGACCTTGAGACACTGCGCTGCCATATCATCTCCTGCCACATGCTTCTCCGGCACGCATGTCAACTCTGGTTTCACCACCGGGCCTAACACAAAGCCACCAATCAAGAGAATCATTATGCAGAGGTACATCCACAGTGTGCTTTCCAAAATTCTCAACAGGTACACATTTTAATTCAACAAAAAATGTGTCACTAAGTGTAATGTCCCAAGTCGAAGTATCAACAACATCACTTTTGTCCTTTGACATTTCCCGTGTCACAGCACACACAGGGAACACTCTTGGATGTTTCTGTGCCAGCTCATTAGGGACCTCAGAAACCACAGGAATGGGAGTTACAACCGGAGTAGCCAACACTTTGTCACCAGCCAAATCATTCCCTAGAATGAAGGACACCCCCTTTATGGGAATGTGAGAACATACCCCCACAACAACATTGCCTGATACTAAGGGAGAATTGAGCGTGACCTCATGCAAAGGTGCATCCACAAATCCACCCCCAAAGCCCCGAACAACGACACCGGAATGCAAAGAAGAGTTTTCTCAAAACAGCAAAACCCCCTCCAGAATGAGGGACTGAAAAGCACAGGTATCTCTCCAAATTGTTATAGCCTGTTTGGACTCTAGTGCATTAGTCAGGGAAACAAATCCATCCATCATAAACCTTGAGGAACCCTCAAGCTCTTTGTCCACACGTTTGATACTTCCCCCATCACCATCTAACGTTGGCATAGGCGTTCTGCATATGGTTTCTACCAGAGCCACGGTTCTGAAATTTTTCTGCTCAAGCACCGGGCACCCAGCAACGATATGACCAGGTTCTTTACAGTAGAAACAGATAATCCCTTCTGGGAATGCACCAGCAGAACCACCCCGCCTAGGAGGTGAAGTTAACTGACCAGCAGACACAGGTTTTGGGAAACGGCCCCCCTGAACAGGACGCCTATCCCCGGACTCAACACGGTAGTCCTTCAAAAACACGGACTTGTGTGTCAACACAAACTCATCAGCGAAGACAGCGGCGTCGCCTATCTTCGATACCTTACGCTCATTTAGATGTGTGGAAACGGTATCAGGAACACATCTTTTAAATTCCTCTAGGAGAATCAACTGCCTAAGCTGCTCTCTAGACTCCGCCTTCTGAGAAGTGCACCACCTGTCAAACAGGTTCTCCTTCTCCCTTCCAAATTCAACATAAGACTGTCCCTCCGACCTGCGATAACCTCTAAAACGCTGACGATAGGCCTCGGGGACCAACTCATAAGCCCTCAATATGGAAGCTTTAACAAGCTCATAATCAGCGCTTTGTTCAAGGGACAGAGCAGTATAGGCTTCTTGTGCCCTACCAACTAAAACACATTGCAGCAGCAGTGTCCAGGCGGTATCAGGCCACTTCAATGTGGTTGCCACCCGTTCAAAAAGGGGAAAATATCTTTCCACGTCTTTCTCAAAAAATGGAGGCACCATCCTAATATTCCTGCCTACATCAAAACCGGAACGTGACTCTGGATGCAGAGCACCCGCCTGCAAGGCAGCATGCTTATATTCAAGCTCCTTCTGCGAACGCTCGTGCTCCAGCAACATTTGTTTCTCCTTAAACTCACGCTCCTTAAGCTCACGCTCACGCTCATGCTCACACTCCTCTTTCCTCTCTCTCTCCTTAAGCTCACGCTCCTCTCTCCTCTCCTCACGCTCTCGCTCTAGCTGCCTTTCCTTAAACTCCAACTCCCTAATCCTCCACTCACCCTCTGCACCAGGTAATAGCGGAGATGCGTCAGACGAAGGAGGCTCCTCCACCCTCTCCTCAAGCACCTGCTCTCTAATGAGTAACACCCTTAAAGCACTCAAGGCAGTCGGCTTCAAACGTTTCTCACCCGCAGTAAGCTCTACCCTGTAGTGTACAGCAAGTTCCAGAAGTTGTTCCTTGGAAAACTTCTCCAACATGTCATGAGACGGGCGATCAACAAAGTCCTTGATGGAAGCCATCGTTACTGTACCAGTCACCACAAGCTACTCACTTTACTTTACAGTCACGAAGAACCACTAACGAACCACGAAGAACCACTAAAGAACCACTGAAAAACCACTAAAGAACCACCAAAGAACCACTGAAGACCCCCCCAACGAACCACTGAAGAACCACGAAGAACCACTGAAGAACCATGAAGAACCACTGAAGAACCACTGAAGAACCACCGAAGAATGCTAATGCCAATAATAACAACCAGAAGGGAACGCGGTGGAAATGTGAGCTCTACGGAGCGCACCTTTCTAGGTTGCAAAAAAAAAGAAAAATTAAAAATTAAAATAAAACACAACCACCCTGAAATAAATAGACGTGTCATACACGCAGGGTGTTAGGTGCTACCAGGTATGCTCACCAAACACTCAAACAAACAAATAAATTCAACAAACAAATCCAAACAGGTGCGCCTTCTAACCTGATATGACTACATATGCTTCTACATCTAAACTGCAGTCAAAACCCGGCCCACCACATGTCTACCCTAAGAAACACTAAATCAAGCCCTACCACACTACCTGTGTTTTCTGGCCCCCCTAATCTACCTACCCTTAAACGAATGCCCTGTCGACCTAACCATCTTCAACCACACCACAACCTGCTACCAGTCAAAGATCATACTTGACCATCCACCCGTCCAGTACATGATACGGTACCAGACAAGTAGATGGTGCTAATCCCTTCCCTGACTGCCCCAGGAGTATGTGGTGCACAGGAAGCTAACCAACAACCAGAAAATAATGTCCCTATCTACATGTGGTGCCCACTAAACTATATATTTTAACAGCATAAGTAGTCACATCAAATTACAAACAAATAAGGCATACTCACCTGTTTGATGAAACGGCTCAAGCCCCCACGTTACACAATATGTAACGAACACCACCCAAACCATAATACCATGACACCCTGTGTACCAAAAAAAAAAAAAAAAAAAACCAAACAAATTTCTAGGGGTAAATATCCCGGACGAGTTACGAGAACTGTTACGACCCTGGCTCAAAGGCCTGGCTCAAAGGCACGCAACCTATGTGCAAAACCGACACCAAAAGCTGTGTGTTAACTCAAAGTACTACTATATCAAGGAATTACTAGTGTAAACTAAAGGATAAGGACTGGAAGAACGTGACTATCTATCTGTTAACCCACACTCTTCTAAACACAGACCCTGCATGTGTGTTACCAGGGCTGGTTTTAAAGCTCCCAGCAGGTAACCAATCAGCACTAATTAGCTAATTGGCAGCCCTCACCTGCATGCCCCGTGACACAGGAGTGATCAGGCCTGCATGCACAGTGACCCAGGAGTGATCAGGCTCCTGGTACATAACAAAAGCGATAACACAGACAGTGAGGATGGAGGGCAGGATAGAGAGATGGGAAGAGGTGTCATTATGTGCATGAAAGAGTGGGAGAGATAATGAAAAAAGGGATACACAGAGAGAGAGAGAGAGAGAGAGAGAGAGAGATGGTTCCAAGCCAAGGATCTCAGGAGAGAAGGGGATTGTGGGTTTGTTTTTGCGCCTGCGTGTGTATGTGGTGTGTGCATGCGTGCGTGTGTGTGTGGTGTGTGCATGCGTGTGTGTGTGTGTGTGTGTGTGTGTGTGTGTGTGTGTGTGTGTGTGTGTGTGTGTGTGTGTGTGTGGTGTGTGTGTGTGTGTGTGTGTGTGTGTGTGTGTGCGTGTGCGTGCGTGCGTGCGTGCGTGCGTGCGTGTGTGTGTGTGTGGGAGGGTTGGAGTGGACGTGCAGAGGGAATAATGCTTGACAAGTTTTGCTGTCTTTTTTGGTGTACAGTACACATACACACACACTGCTCTCACACAATCACAACACTGTCACGTTGCAGGGAGAAGTTCATCGGTGCAAAGTTCGAAAGGACAAAAAACCGCTGTAATCTTATTGTGCAGTGTGACAAATCCAGTGAAAAGGCTCTTTCAACAGCAGAGCCATAGAACACAGCATGGAACAGAGCGCTTGTGCACTGCCAGAGGAGATATGAAGCGTGGAGCGCCCGCATTATCTTTAAGCCTCTGTTTTAAGAACCATTGTGTTACTACACGTGTCACACGCAGGCCCCCCACACACACACACACACACACACACATACACACACACACACACACACACACACACACACACACACACACACACACACACACACACACACACACACACACACACACACACACACACACACACACACACACGGCCCATCCCCACCCCATTGCACACACGATATCATTGTCAAGGACTACAGCCCCCTCAGCATCGACGGGGCACCGGTTGAGAGAGTCAACAGCTTCAAGTACCTCGGAGCCTACATATCCGAGGACTTGACATGGACCATTGGACCACACACATTAACAGTGTGGTGAAGAAGGCACGACAACGCCTCTACTTCCTCAGGCGCCTAAGGAAGTTCCAAGTCAGCCAGAAGATCCTTAAGAACTTCTACTCATGTACAATAGAGAGCATCTTGACCGGCAACATCACCTCCTGGTTTGGGAATAGCACTGCAAAAGACCAAAGCAGACTACAAAGAGTGACACGTTCAGCCGAACGCACAATTGGAGGGGGGCTCCCCACCCTCCAGAACATTTACTACAAGCGTTGCAAGGGCAAGGCTAAGAGAATCATTAAAGACTCCAGTCACCCGAACAACTGCCTCTTCGAACTGCTGCGGTCAGGCAAGCGATACAGGAGTCTCAAGGCGAGCACAGAAAGACTCAGAAGTAGCTTCTATCCCCAGGCCATCAGGCTGCTAAACGAACAATGAATGAACACTACACAACAACAACCACCAAACGCACATAGCACACACATCCACACGCACACACTCACTTTAAACAAACACACTGTAGCACCCACTCCACACACTTTATAGCACACACCCACTTTAAACAAACACACTGTAGCACCCACTCCCCACACTTTATATTTATGGATGAAGGATTGCACTACAACTCGTACACCTTACTGTAAATTGTACCTAAAATTGTACCTCATCCCATTTCTGCTTTGCACTAGATAGTACTGTACATTAGTACACTGCATAGTATTGTGTATTGTATATTATATGGTAACTCAGAACATTGTACATATGTCTATACCGAACACTGTGACCTCATTTTCTTCTCTAAATTCATGCTATATTATGTTATTATGTTATTTGATACTATCTTGTCTAGCACAGTCTCTGGAGCGTAACAGTAAGAAGCATTTTGTATGAAAGTATTCTGTACTTCTGTATGACAACTATTAAAGAACTTGCATGTGAATCAGTGTTTAACTATAGTGTTATTATAGTGTTTAATTTAACGTAAACATGTCAACATTGACTTCAAAGCCTGGTGCTGTGCAAAGCGCATCATAAACGGTCTTTAGCTTGCAAAGTGTGTGCCATGTTATACAGTATGTTCGTGAGTAAGCCACTGTTGGTGTTGCAGTACTACTGACCTGTGTGCTGACACAGAGGACACAGGTTTGGCTGAAGGAAGATATATATATGAGAGAGAGAGAGAGAGAGAGAGAGAGAGAGAGAGAGAGAGAGAGAGAGAGAGAGAGAGCAGAGAGAGACGAGAGAGAGAGAAGAGAGAGAGAGAGAGAGAGGTGATATGTTGATGATGATGTTTCATAATAGGCCATGGACTCTCATTTCATAATGTATTATGATGAATTCTGGACTATCGTTACTCTGTGGGGCGACAGTGGCTCAGGAGGAGCAGTCGTCTGGTAGTCGGAAGGTTCCCGGTTCGATTCCCATTCCTCCTGGGCAGCATGTCGGAAGTGTCATCAGAATAGTCACTGTTATACATTCTTTCGTTGTGTTTTTGCTGGGGACCTATTGAAACCCCCCCTAAGACGCCTGGGGGCTCCCCGGACCACACTTTGAGAACCATTGAATTATATTTCACCTAATGTGTTCTATTTTCGTCTCAGCACTAATGTTGCAGGAATAGCTGCCACATTTTGGAGCAGATCTCCACGGGGGGTCTGTGGAAAGAATTTCCCCTATGGATGAAACAACATATCATCTATAACCTAATCATCTGTTGTTTAATTGAAAGGGATGGTGGTGTTGACAGCAGTGGTGCTGGCTTACATGCTGACTTTAGACAGACTGTTGAACACTTGACATGTTCTATTAAAGTGGAAAATCCCTTTAAGACACATATTTCTGAGTTTTTCCACATCTGTGTTTTTTCTGGAACACTTCATACATGTGATTCACATCATCCAGGACCACAAGCTGTTCTCCCCCCTGCGATCCGGTCGCTGGGTACCGCAGCATACGAACAAACACAAACCGGTACAAGAACAGTTTCTACCCACAGGCCTGATGAACAGTTAATCCGCTCATTACTGGACTCCTACAATGCTCAGCCACTTTACTGCACCCTTGTGCATCAATATAATGTGCAATCATTTTTTTTACTTGTCTAATGTGTACTTGTTTTTATTTAGTTGTACTTATTTGTACTATTATTGCACATTATACCTGCTTTTTTATTCTGTTAATTGTTGCATT
>NC_140178.1:81381015-81388515 GCF_963971535.1 Notolepis coatsorum | reverse complement strand
GCTTTGCAACCTAGTCATCATTTAATTCGGGGTAAACTATCGTTAGCCACGCGGAGCTAACATTGGTCCACATATACACAAACACACAGAGAGAGAGAGAGAACAGCAGGCTGACTGCAGTGTCAATGACCTGCACATTTTAAAGGTTTGGTTAGTACAATATAGTACATAGTAGTACTCAGTGTGTAGAGTACTCAGTGTGTATAGGGTAGGAGGCAGGGTAGGAGGCAGGGCAGGAGGCACGGTAGAAGGCAGGGCAGGAGGCAGGGCAGGAGGCAGGGCAGGAGGCAGGGCAGGAGGCAGGGCAGGAGGCAGGGCAGGAGGCAGGGCAGGAGGCAGGGCAGGAGGCAGGGTAGGAGGCAGGGCAGGAGGCAGGGTAGGAGGCAGGGTAGGAGGCAGGGTAGGAGGCAGGGCAGGAGGCAGGGCAGGAGGCAGGGCAGGAGGCAGGGTAGGAGGCAGGGGAGGAGGCAGGGCAGGGGGCAGGGGAGGAGGCAGGGCAGGAGGCAGGGCAGGAGGCAGGGCAGGAGGCAGGGTAGGAGGCAGGGTAGGAGGCAGGGCAGGAGGCAGGGTAGGAGGCAGGGGAGGAGGCAGGGCAGGAGGCAGGGGAGGAGGCAGGGTAGGAGACAGGGCAGGAGGTAGGGTATGATGCAGGGCAGGAGGTAGGAGGCAGGAGGCAGGGCAGGAGGCAGGGCAGGAGGCAGGGTAGGAGACAGGGCAGGAGGCAGGGCAGGAGACAGGGCAGGAGGCAGGGTAGGAGGCAGGGGAGGAGGCAGGGCAGGAGGCAGGGCAGGAGGCAGGGGAGGAGGCAGGGTAGGAGGCAGGGCAGGAGGCAGGGCAGGAGGCAGGGCAGAAGGCAGGGTAGGAGGCAGGGTAGGAGGTAGGAGGTAGGAGGTAGGAGGCAGGGCAGGAGGCAGGGTAGGAAGCAGGGTAGGAAGCAGGGTAGGAGGCAGGGTAGGAGGTAGGAGGCAGGGCAGGAGGCAGGGTAGGAAGCAGGGTAGGAAGCAGGGTAGGAGGCAGGGTAGGAGACAGGGGAGGAGGCAGGGTAGGAGACAGGGGAGGAGACAGGACAGTCCAAACAACATAAACTCAAACATGTGATGTATAATTCGGCTCAACGAAAAGAGGCCATCAAAAATCAATTGGAACTTGAAAAATGTATATTAAAATTGGAATCTGAATGTAAACGTTCCTGGGCTAATAATTTGGCAAAACAACTAGATGCCGCCCGTTCAGCTCTAGACCAACTTCTGACAAAACAAGCTAAGTCCACCAGCTACGCTGCAAATCACCAGTTCTATGAATCGGGAAACAAACCAGGTCGACTTTTGTCTCGACTGGCTAAAGGTAAACAGAATTCTAACACAATAACCTCCCTCAAAGATGACAACGAAGTTAGCCCCTATCACCTCTAAGGATATAAATAGAATTATGAAATCCTTTTATCAAAAGTTATACTCTTCAGAGTGTGGAACCTCTGACTTGCAGAGGAAAAACGTTCTTGATAAAATAACATTTCCATCACTATCTGAAGAACACAGAGAGTCTCTCTGTAAAGATATAACAGAGGAAGAAATACTCAAAATGATAAAAACCCTTAAAGGGGGTAAGGCCCCAGGCCCGGACGGTTATGGCCCAGAATTCTATAAAAAAATGAGTAAGGTTATAGTCGGACCTCTGAGAGAGATGTATGCAGACTCATTACAAAGAGGCAGTCTTCCCCAAACTCTGAACTTGGCTAATATATCTCTCATCCTTAAAAAAGATAAACCAGCCGACGTGTGTGGCTCTTATAGGCCCATTAGCTTGATAGCGGTGGATAGTAAAATACTCTCCAAATTATTAGCAAGGAGGATAGAGGGACTGCTGCCTCTGATAATAAACCCAGACCAGACAGGTCTTGTACAAGGCCGACACTCCATTGCAAACGTGAGGCGGTTACTGAATGTTATACAGTACTCTAATCAGCTGAAACACAAAGCGCTAGCAGTGTCACTCGACGCGCAGAACGCTTTTGATAGAGTAGAATGGCGGTACCTGTTCGATGTCATGGAGAGATATGGACTTGGAGGGGATTTCCTTAAGTGGATTCAAACCATCTACCACTCTCCCATGGCCTGTGTCCTTACCAATGGTACCTGCTCTGAGCCTTTCCCCTTGGCAAGAGGCACAAGGCAAGGGGACCCCCTAAGCCCATTACTGTTTGCCGTAGCACTCGAACCGCTAGCAGAGGCTATCCGGTGTCATCATGAAATTGAGGGGGTCTCACTCACGACAGGGGGCACCCCCCACAAAATAGCTCTATATGCAGATGACATTATACTGTTTCTGTCCTCCCCGAAGAGGTCAGTGCCTACTGTCCTGTCAATTGTTAAAGACTTCGGCGCTATCTCAGGCTACAAAATTAACCAACGTAAATCTGAGGCAATGCCAATAGGAACCCTGACCCAATCAGACATCCCAGATAATTTTCCTTTTAAATGGACTACGTCAGGATTCACATATCTTGGCATTAAAGTCTCTCCCAACTTAAAAGATATGGCACGTCTGAATCTGGCCCCAGTCACCACAGCGGTTAAGAGAGATCTGGAACGGTGGCATGACCTCCCACTATCGGTCATGGGACGGGCGAGTCTAATAAAAATGAACATTCTACCCCGCCTTCTATACCCCTTACAAATGCTTCCCATATGGGTATCCAAAAAAGATGTTAAAGATCTGGAGAAGGCTTTTTCTAAGTTCATTTGGCATGGAAAGAGACCCAGGCAAAGATTTAAAATCTTGCAGCTACCAACCAGTAAAGCGGGCCTTGCCATGACAAATATACTCTTCTATAACTGGACCTGTCACGCTCGTTACATCTGGGAATGGCTACAAGCCTATCTACACAATAAGAACTGTGTGGACTCGTGGGGCTGCTCACCAAACTCACTATGGGCACTGGTAACCGGTAATAAAGATAAGATTCATAGGGAGATACGAGGCAATCCAATTATCTATAACTCTATCAGAGTGTGGCGACAGATTACCATCTACACAGGGAGAGGAGACCTAAGATCATTGCTAATACCAATCTCTAGCAACCATGAATTTGGACCTGGGCGCAGTTCGGCCATCTTTAAGACCTGGCACTCACTAGGGCTTCGTTTATTGGGGGATCTGTTTAGGGATGGTGTGTTGATGTCGTTTCAGCAACTGCAAACACAATTTAACCTCCCAAGAGAAACTTTTTTTGGTTTCTTGCAAATACGACATTTTATTAACTCACTACAGCTGCCAACGCCAATGGGCTCCCTTTACAGTAAAACAGAGAACTTCTTATCCAACTGTAGTAAGGTATCACATTTCATCTCAGCGTTTTACTCACTGCTGTACTCACTGGACTCACAGGAGTTACCATCCCTCCACAAATGGGAAAGAGATTTTAACAGTGAATATATTGAAGACGACTGGCAGGAGGCCATTGACTCAGTTAAAAAGGTTTATACTTGTAACAGACTAAGAGAAACACAATATACAATTCTTCACAGATTACACATCACACCTGTGTTACTAAACAAAATGGACCGTTCAATATCTCCATTATGTTCGAAATGTCAAACAGATCTGGGCACCTACTATCACTACTTTTGGGAATGTAAGTGTATATCCAGGTTCTGGGGCCAAGTGGCACGCGACATTTTCAAGGTGAAAATAAAGAAAGATCCGGGAGCTTTTTTTACTGGGACTCCCATCAAAGGAAATTAATTTGACACCCTTACAATTCAAACTATTTGATAAACTTCTGCTTTCAGCCCGGAAATGCATTCTGATAAACTGGATTAAGGATAGGCCTCCATCCATACAGATGTGGTACAGAGAGATCTTCGGTGTGCTACCCCATGAAAGACTCTGTGCAATGCATAGAGGCAACGACGCTCCCTTTCAGGATGTGTGGGCCCCACTATTGGACTACTTTCCTGCTACAATTTCTCAGATCCTTCTAAAGGCCCAATGCCCCATTGTATGGACAGACTTTGGATAGAAAAAAATAATATATGTATATATATGTATGCCTACATGTGAATGGGCTCGAGGCAAGTGCAGTACTGTGCAGTGCCTGTCTGGGTTAGATTTCCTTTTTTGCTTGTATTTCTTTTGTATCTGTTTTTGCTGGCATATGATGTGGATGACGGCATAGATGAACTGGAGGACCCCCCCCCCCCCCCTTCTGTCCCAATGTGTGTTTTGTAATGTAAGTAACTGTATGTGAAAAATCTTTAAAAAAACCAATAAAAATATCAAAAGAAAGTCTCTGGCATCTCTTTACAAGATGCCATAGTGAATCTATTGTCATTGATATACATATGCATTTAAAACATTTATTAATCAAATGTCATCATTGCCCATTGAAATAAGCCCCACCCCTTTCATATCTCATGAACCGTTTGTTATACAGACTTATGGGTGTAAGTGTCAATGACCTGCACATTTTAAAGGTTTGGTTTATATAGTACATAGTAGTACTCAGTGTGTAGAGTACTGAGTGTGTATAGTGTATATAGTAGGGCTCAGTGTATATTGTACATAGTATTACTCAGTGTATAGTACATAGTTGTAATAATGTAATAGGAATAATGTGGGGAGATCTATGTTTGGCCCGTCTACTGAGCGCACCTTTCTAGTTGTCTATGGAGCCGCTCCAGACTCTACCTCTATACCTGATGACATCACAAGTTTAAGTCTTACTTCTCTGGTTTCTGGCTTTATGAGAGAGTAGCTCTCATGTTCACAAATCTTTATAGAACTGTGTAGGCCATGGAAATAACATATTGGAATTCTTAATTTGGGTGTAGTTCCCCATTAACCTGTGACAATAAATTCTCAGGTTAGAGTCATATTTCTGGTTATTTTAATTGCCCACAGTATGAGCACTGGGAATCAGTGGTTTGATAGAACACACCAACTCAGACAGCCATGCACACTCACAGAGTTCACACGCACTGTCAAGTTCATCATGTAATTTGTCTCCATTAACTGATAATGAACAATATGCAAATGCGCAAACAAACACTGTAACACACACACACACACACACACACACACACACACACACACACACACACACACACACACACACACACACACACACGCACACACTAACAGATTTGTCATATGAAGGGTGCTTACTACTAGATACACAATCGGTCTCCAATCTGTACACAGGTTATTACATCCATTAAGAATCTGTTTGAAGAGGAGACAAGTGTTTTCATTGGTCTGCACATCCGGTGAACCAATCGTGCACTTACCCTAATCAGCCTGAAAGTTGCTGCTTCAGATACATTTTTGTATGTGCTTTGTGGACTGGGAAGGAAATTAGAAGAGTGGTTAGGGGGTTTGACGTGTGTGTGTGTGTGTGTGTGTGTGTGTGTGTGTGTGTGTGTGTGTGTGTGTGTGTGTGTGTGTGTGTGTGTGTGTGTGTGTGTGTGTGTGTGTGTGTGTGTGTGTGTGTGTGTGTGTGTGTGTGTGTGTGTGTGTGTGTGTGTGTGTGTGTGTGTGTGTGTGTGTGTGTGTGTGTGTGTGTGTGTGTGCGTGCGTGCGCACGTGTGTGTGTGTGTGCACGGGCGCATAAGAGATTCAGTTTGTTAGTGTACACTCTTTTGTTTGCTTTGTGTGTGTGTGTCTGTCTGTCTTTCAATGTCTGTGGTGTGTCTATTAATTATGCTGTATTGTGTCCTGAATAAAGAACAGTTTTTATGCAGTAACAAAGAACAACCTGCAAAAAAGATTGATTGAATGATTTGTTTAACACAAAGTATTTTCATCCTTCTCCCCTATCTATCTATCTATCTATCTATCTATCTATCTATCTATCTATCTATCTATCTATCTATCTATCTATCTATCTATCTATCTATCTATCTATCTATCTATCTATCTATCTATCTATCGCTCTCCTCCCAGCTCTTTGATGCGTTAATCTACACATTCTTTGCGTTGGAGATGGTGGTGAAGATGGTGGCCCTGGGCATCTTTGGCAAGCGCTGTTACCTGGGCGACACGTGGAACCGGCTGGACTTCTTCATCGTCATGCTGGGGTAAAACACTCATCAATGCTGTTCACTCTACACACCCTGCTCACTTCCGCCGCTGTCTCTTCCTGTATCTGAACTTCGTGTCTTGTGTGGATATTCCCAAATAGAATACATAATACATAAGCAAAAGAATACTGCTTAGCAAGCTCATTATCCTCATAACAAAGACAACTGTAACCAAATAGAACAAGGGCATGGTGTTTTTCATTCGAAATATATGGACTTCAAAGGCTAATATATTCCCCTCTACACAGTGTCACAAGCTCAGTGCTGCATGGCGCTGGTCTTACACTGGCCTAATTTCCACAGATGCCAAGGGAAGTTGATTACCTCGTCCTTGTTGTCTAGACCTGAAGAATTTATTGTCCTTGCCTGCTGTAATAACAAAATGGTATTATGCGGTTTCCAATTAACCTACTCTAGATACAGCCACGGAGATGTGACCATGTTGTGAGGCGTTTATGAATGGTAACACATGGCAACCATTTTCCTTCCTATAGTAGACAGGTGGGTTGTCCTCAGTCTCCTCAGGAAAAAGAGACACTGGTGAGCTATCTGATGTGTTGAACTTGAAGCTGGAGACACGTTCAACCTCCGTGCCATTGATATGGATGGAGGCATGCGTGCCAGCTCTTCCTGAAGTTTACGATGAGCTCCTTGGTTTTCTTGGTGTTGAGGGCCAGGTTGTTGTCGGTGCACCATGCTGTCAGATGCTGGACCTCCTCCCTATAGGCCGACTCGTCGTTGTTTTTGATGGCCCACCACCGTTGTGTCGTCTGCAAACTTTATAATGGTGTTGGTGCCATGTACAGTTTAAGTTTGTTTAAGTTTGTTTATTTATTTTTTACCCAGGGACAGTGCACATTAACACTTTCCATGCCACGGGTCCGGTGCCCCGGAACCCTGTTGCGTGTCACCACCCACTTCAATGATAGAGCTCTCATATTTGCGAACGCATAAACTATATCTTAAACTATGTGTATAATATGGCCATCACTTATCAATGACTTGTTTGCAGTCAACATTGTCAAAACGGATTGTTTTTTAATCGGTTCATTTCCGTTTTATACCATTTGAATTTATACTCGTTTTATGAAAGTTCCAGAACATTTCAGAAAATTCTGTGATAATCGCCCTTTACTGGAATATACTGGAATACACAAAAAAAGTTGTAATTTTTCTGCCTATTTATGAATCGTTTTCAAATAAACTAGATTATCGATAGTATATGTGTACTTATGCATGCTATAGAAGCGGGCCATGCCAAGACTGGTAAAATAGATTCCTTACCTCAGATCAGATGTTCTCCAAAAAGATGATTCCAATTCCTGATCGCCATTCCAAATATCGATCGCGTTTATTGATCCAACGCTGGGTACTGTAAACACACATTCTCCGCTGTTCTGCGGCTCGGCAATGACTTTGA
>NC_140178.1:81373515-81376015 GCF_963971535.1 Notolepis coatsorum | reverse complement strand
TGTGCGCTTGGCAGAGTGTTGCACAGTATTTTGTTATTTTTGTATGTCATGTTTGGTACAGTAAAGTGGTCTAGTGGAGCAGCAATATACTTGTTGTGGTCTTTTTATTTTAGTATTTCCTTCTTTATCTTTGTCACTTTGTCAATGATTAAGAGTAAGTCAGTTAAAAATGATCCCCCGTAGTGCTGTGTGTGTGAGTGTGTGTGTGTTCTGCTGTACTACCTAAATAAAATAAAAAATTAGGGGTTAGGGCATTGTAAAAACGCTAAAATAATAAAATAAAGGTCAAAAAAATTGCGCGCGCACGTATCGGTCGTCAAGCAGTCGCACCCCCTGGCGTCAAGTTCAAACTCCGCCTATGCAGGGGCATCATAGCAAAATGCAGATTCACCCTGTTCTGAGCAAACTCCAGGGACCTTAAGGACCAGGCAGTCACTAGAACAGGTTCCATAGGTTCCAAAATTCCATTGCAATAATGATGTAGTATAAGGAGGTAGCTTATATAAATAAGGGCCTTAAAAATGAACAAATACCAGTGTTTGTTGTGCCTCTCCATCAGCGAGGACCAAACAACCTTCTCATAAAGGACACAGTGATGAGTTACATATCTATCATTAGTGATTAATCTGAGGGCAGAGTGATATACAGAGTCCAATGATTTAAGGGTAGAGGCAAACCCGGCGCCATGGGCGGGCATTGGGGCGCCTGGCCCGCCCACTGAGTCAGCTGTGCCCACCCTGAATTATTTTTATTTTTTTTTATTTTTTTTTCAATCAAAGTCGACTATCCAAATGCTTAGTCGGGGACAGCCCTAGTGGGCACTGATGTCAACAACAACACTACTGAAGCTAGCACGGCACTCTGTGATAATTCGTTTTCTACCCTCAAGAACATCTTTACAGAACATCGCCTTAGTATGCTTCATCGACGCAAGGCCAATTTAATTCATTGGCATTTGAGAAGGACTTAACAAAAAAGTTCAGGAATGAGTGGAGGGCCAGTGTTTTAAGAAGATTTCACTCTGTCCCCAAACGCCGCTGGCCGCTCTACTAATGATGGTGAGTAGCCTGTGGAGGAATTTTGTTTGCTTTTTTATGCACTTTTTTTATGCACTTTTCAAAGATATAGAATAGAATAGAAATGTATTATCCTGAGGGAAATTTGACACTCCAAATCACTCAACATTAAACATTTAGACAGAACAAGTCACGAATAAGAATAACAAAACAAATGGCCTAAGAATAGAATAAAATGAAATAGAATAAAAATAGAATAAAAGATACAGTAAATAAATACAGTAAAAATATACTGAAGTCTACAGTAGGTGTAATATTGCACAGTGCTGTTTAAAAAGTAAGAGTCCAGGAAGATGGTAACTGTCACTCTCTGCTCAGTGATGCAGTGAGGCACAGTGATGCATTGTATAGTCTGATGGCTGTCGGAATGAAGGACTTCCCGTGCCGTTCAGTGCTGCATTTAGGTAGTGTGACCCTATAACAATACATGCTCCTCCTGTCAGCCAAGTCTGTGTATAGTGGGTGGGAGGGGTTTTCCCTGATGGCCTGGAGCTTAGCAAGGCTCCTCCTCTCCGCCACCCTCGCTAGGGCGTCCAGCTACACCCTAACCACGCTACTGGCCTTCCTGACCATCTTATCCAGCCTGTCTGTGTCCCCTGCTCTCAGTCCGCTGCCCCAGCAGGTCTGTTATATATATCCGTTCAGTCTGTTTTTGTTTAAGTGAATGTTCTTAAGATAGAGAAATTAGATTTTTCAATTGCCTCTCTGCTGTTTAGTTCAGCACCGTGGGCAACGCCAAGCAAGCCACAGCGCCGTTGTCCCAGCTGAAACGTATAAAAGGGAACCTGTGTTGAAAAACCATTGTGCCCCCCCGAGAACATTTTATGCCCCCCCACTAATTTGTTTCTGCAGCCTGGTCTGGGTAGAGGCCGCAGCATGCCTATAAATTACATCACCATAGTCCAGGACTGATAAGAAGACTGCTTCGACAACTCTCTTCCTACTAATCAAAGGAAAGCTGGTTCTGTTTCTGTATAGGAAGCCAATTTTCTGTCGCAACTTGGAGGCAAGGTTGTTAAATGTAAATTTCTCATCGAGCCACACACCAAGATATTTATAGTCAGTGACTCTCTCAATGCTAGAACCGCTTATGGTAGATATGTATAAACCATCTATTATTCAATGTTTCTGGCTCTAGAAAACAGCATCAATTTAGTTTTACTAGCATTAAGAACCTATTTAAGAGCTTCCTGGAGGGTAATAAAGAAAAGGAACGTTCTCAATGACCAATTGTACAGAGTCAGCAATACAATACACAACAGCTGATATATAATAAAGTACCTATATCAGAGATATAAGAAAGTACCTATAGCAGATGCACAGGAAAGTACGTATAGCATAGATATAAGAAGGTACCTATAGCAGATATATAGGAAAGTACCAATAGCAGAGATATAATAAAGTACATATAGCAGAGATATAAG
>NC_140178.1:81328515-81368515 GCF_963971535.1 Notolepis coatsorum | reverse complement strand
GTTTGTGTGAATGAATGAATGAATGAATGAATGAATGAATGAATGAATGAATGAATGAATGAATGAATGAATGACATTTTATTTTCATGTCATGTCTGACGACCCATCCCTTTACGGGATTATAAGACACCAAAAACAACAATTGAACATAACAATCACTTCCCATGGTTTCTAAGCTACACCGTGCACATGATCAGAGGCCAAAATACATCACATATATATTATTTCCGTGCGTTTATCCCAAGCTTTCTCTAAATATTCAGCAAGTTCAAAAACCCTGTGATCAAAAATCAATTTTAATCTATCTGCATCACTAAACCACATTAACTCAGGGTTTTTACACCCGTCAAATTACTTTTTACGCAACTCATAGTATAGTGGACTAAATGAAAACTCATTCTCAATATCGATACCACAGTAAATACAGATCCGCTCCTCTTCTGTGACCCCCCGATAACATCCGGTCTCGTGGTGCAGGGGCAAACTCCCATGGGCACATAATGACCTTTTTGTCTTTTTGATAATGGAGCACACACACATTTTTCATTTCTATAACAACTTTTTATCGTACTAAATGTTCTATGTCGTATAAGCTTCCGCTCAGCGTCTACTGCACATATTCTCACTCCAGTGCTGTACACTGAATAAAAACTCACAAAATGTACCTTTACATACCAACATCCATCTGGCCACACCCCCGCTACATTTAAGCAGGGGTGTGGCCACACACTCATCTCCTTCTCAAA
This sequence comes from Notolepis coatsorum, assembly GCF_963971535.1. Classification (NCBI taxonomy): domain Eukaryota; kingdom Metazoa; phylum Chordata; class Actinopteri; order Aulopiformes; family Paralepididae; genus Notolepis; species Notolepis coatsorum. The sequence continues at coordinate 81,367,769 of NC_140178.1, read as the reverse complement.
TTTCACCACAAGAGAGTGCCTGTATACCAATCACTTGACATGGAGAAAGTTTTTAGCTGAAGAAAGGAAAACAGAAGAACAACAAGGAGATACGTTGACGTTATATCTTTATTTTCTCTCTCACTATTTTCGAGAAAATACGGCGATAATGTCTTCGTCACTGGGGTGTCTGGAAGATGATGATCATTCTGACCTCCACCGGCTTTTTCATATTAGGGGCTCGCGTCGCTGATCTACTCCCCACCTGCAGTCCTCCTTGCTGCGGCTGGATAGGTATTGAACCTCCGGTTCTACAGCTGGACTGCAACCTATAAACTGGTTGCTTTCTGGGCTGGGTGAGTAATGTTTTGCTATGCGGGCGTCAGTTGTCTGCTAATGCTATGGGGGTTAGCTGACAATTTTACGAAGGCCGGCCCCAGATTGGGGTCCTCTGTTCGGCCTCTTAGGCGATGGACGGAGGGTCCTGGTCTGACGCCCATAATGGTCAAACTAGTGGGCCGCGACCGAGATCTGGTTTAAACCCGTTTCTCTGGACGAGCGGATGCTTCTCTGACCCGTGAAGGCCCCTTCTTTCAAATGAATGAGAGATTACACCCTAAGCACGAGGAAATGTGGGTCTGGATCTCCTTTATCGGTAGTTCCATGCTCAAGTCGGCTGCAGCCCGTATGGGAATTGTGCCGACTCCGTCGTATGTCTGTTAAATCACCGTTGAAAACTGTGTTGACATTTCTTTTTCTCTTCTCTCTTCTCACATTTCCTGTGACCTCATTTTTCTTCTTCTAAATTACATGCTATATTATGTTATTTGATACTATCTTGTCTAGCACAGTCTCTGGAGCGTAACAGTAAGAAGCATTTTGTATGAAAGTATTCTGTACTTCTGTATGACAACTATTAAAGAACTTGAACTTGAACTTGAGGAGGGATTCAGGCGGCGGCCTGTCTGAAGTGTGGCTTGTTATGTCGTTGTGTACAGTTCAGGTGATAGCTGCTTAGTTTGCGTGCTAGTGTGTGGCCTACTGTTAGCCAGTCATCTGTTAGCTGCGGCGCTAGCCCATTGTGTTCACTAGGCTAGGAAACGTTAGCTTGTTGCTATCAGTCGGGAGCGGCTGTTAGCTTAATGCTACACTGTTGAACGTTACTGTGAGTATAAACAAGCCTTAACACTCTGACTACGACGTCATCTTTGACAGAGGATGTTAGTCGACCCTACACCGGGTGCCCTGCCAGCGAGGACTTCGTCAACATGGAGAAAGGCGGCTGGGTGACGCAGCGGACATTTGCCCTCGTCACCAACGCAGGAGACGCCAAGTTCGACTTCGGCTGTCCCCATTAACCAGTGTTGCAGTCCTCTCAGCCTGCGTTCAAGGTGTAGGTAGGAGTCCTACCGGACTTAAACACTTCTTCTTTCCTTCCCTTCTAAATGTTTTGTAATAACGATGTTTTCCAAAACGTGTGTTGCTGCAATACATTGAGGATACGACGCGTGTTGTGTGTGAATTGTCTTGTCACTGGTATAGCTTCTCTCTACCTAGAAAATCAGCGTTGTTTTATACGTGTGTAAAAATGAACTGCTTTAGTTGTGATGAGGACATGTGTGTTCATGTAACGTTAGTAACGTGGTTGAACTCACAACTAAGTGGGTTAATTATCCTGTGAAGCTATGCTTAGTGACATGTGATTGAGGAATACATTCTTCTCTCAGCTTGTGATGACAATGAACAGCGTGTTCACATATTAACAGGGGTACCTGTTCAACCTAGTCATATCAAGGGTAAGGTAGGGAGGGGTGACCCCCCCGGTTTTTTCCTGGGGCTTCCCCCCCTCCTCTCAAACATGTTTTGTTTACAATATATTGTGTCACTATGTTTGTGGGGATACGATGTAGCCCTCAGCTTAAACTGCTGGGGTTGTGCTTCTGCTTGAGAAAAAAAAAAATGTCCTAGGGAAAAGGTTGTTTGGTCACTATCATATGTGCTTAGCAAGGCCTGTGGCCAATACATAATCAAGGACTTATGTCTCTCTCGTTATGAAAAACGGCGTTCCTCTGTAGTAAGAGTGTACTTTTGCCCTTTTTTGTCGTGATGAAGGGTTGTGTGTGTCGTTGAGATCCACAACTGGGTTAGGTTTTGGCCTACAGAAGCACATGTGTAAGTCTGGTACCGGGGCTCTTAAAGGGGCCCTCTCTGTTCTGTGTTTTTCCTTAGTAAAAATCAGATAGCAGGTTCGCACATGAGCTATGTGAAGCTGTTAAACGCTTCATGTAGCATGCTATGACTGGTGTCATGGCTCTACTTTGTCATTACATCGTATCAGGGGTGAGGGGTCGTAAAGGGGTGAACTGGTAAACCCTTCCTCCCCCTTTTTCTGTTTGGGCAGGGGTTAAAACCCCCTGTCCTTCGGGTTTCCTGTCACGTTGCTAGGTTCGGCGGGTGAGGGAGTTTCCTGGTCCCACGCCCTGAAAGATTGGGCGTGTGCACCGTGGAAATTCCCCCGCCATAGAATACGTCACTGGACGCGTTTCTATTGGTAAGGCTTCCGTGAGTTGTTCAGGTTCCATGTTATGGTTCTGTTTCAGGGAGTTTTCAGAGCCTCCTCCTCACAGAGCTCTTCTTCAGGGAGAAGAGCCTTCTGTTAGTTCGGACCCTCCCTCCCAGTAATAAAAAAAAAGAGGGAGCCTCCTCAGAGTTTCAGCGCCTCCTCCTCAGATTGTCAAGGTGAGTAGAACTTCGAAAAGGAGTTCTGCTCTGTTGTATGTGTATTCGATTCAATTCAATTCGATTATTGAGCTTGGTGGGTGATGCAATGCAGTAGAGACGTGGTTCTTCTGCGCTGCTCCCTACTGGTAGTGTGTGTATTGGGTCAGAGCCTCCTCCTCTGGTGTTTGGAGTCTTCTTCTCAGGGAGTTCAGAGCTCCTCCTCAGAGAGTCCTAACCCAATTGTTACATAGCTCAATGCTGCAATGTGTCTTTTCAATCTATACAGCTCACGTGGGAAGTCTCTCTGGGGGTTCCCCGTCCTCTCCTTTTTGGAGTAGGTGGACGGGGTATTGTTTAGGGTTTCCCTGACTCCTCGCCTTACAGGTCTGTTGAGTCATGGGTTTCCCCCCGTCATAGGGGTACGTCGCTCACCATCCCCTCTTATGAAGTGTGGTCGACGGGTGGTGTTTTCCCTCAGCCGCGTCGCATGGGACCCATGTCCGTATTATTTTTTCTTTTTTCTGAAAAAATTTAAAATTAAAAAAGCGGCTTCATGTCGTTCCCCCAGGCGGCTTGGAGAAACGGTATCTGGTGTCTTGTTAGACTATCCATTGATGTGTTTTGGGTCTCGACGTGTACATAGTGCTGGCCCTGGGTGTTTCTGATAGGAATCACGCATGAGGCTTGTGCGCCTTGGTTGCTCATCATTAAAACAGCGTTTTTATTGGGCAACTGGGATGGAGTTTGTCTCTTCCGAGCGCCAGTTTACTAGGTTGTCTCGACGAATTCTCGTTCATATCTGGGGGATGTTAACGGAATAGATCAAAGCATAGGTAGAGGGGTCTCACGCCCTTGGGGTGGGCCACTGAGCGCGGTACGAACGGGACCGTCTGGGTGGCGCCCTCTATAATGTTTTAGATCGACACGCGTACCTACCCCCCCTCCTAGAGTTGGGGATGTCGGCGTGATTAGGGACTGGTTCTGGTCACGCTGGTCCAGGTCAGTTAACCCGTTGTCCGCCGGGGACGCAGATCTGCTGTTCTGGTACCCTGAGGGACTTGTGCTTTTTTCAGGGGGAAAAATGCCGGGTCGGCCCGGGTCTCACAGGGTTTGATATTATGGAGATGTTCGTTCTCCATTCTTTTCGCCCCTCTCTTCTCCCGCTTACGCATGGCTGAGAGGGGGCTGTTGAGGTGATTTTTATAGTACTCCTCTGGCATCCCTGTGTACGTCCCGGTCCGCCGGGCCCGGTCCGAAGTTGTTTTCATCGACCCGTAGGCCTGGGATAACCCCTTTTTGAAAACTAAAACACTTGTACTGCGGTATAGCCAGTGTATACCCGCAGGTGTGTTTTGGAGTTTTTTCCTGAGAGGTTATAGAAACAACCACCGCATGTTGAACCAAGAGGGTGGTTGATTCCCTGGTGTGTTGGAGCGGAGTCAACTCCCGGGTTACCCGGTTGAGTGTGCCACTGCACGTTCATGACGTCTGCCAATCGTGTCAGCCTTCTCTGCCTCGGCCCCTCTAGAGCGTCTGGGATTTTTTGGTGGAGGCTTTGACATGGTGCTCAACAATGCCAGCATACGCCCCTTCCGCCGGGGTGCTGTTTTCAGTTGACCCCTTTGGCGCCTGTCTCGTCCGCAGTGCTCCAGGCTCGGGTAAAGTGCCTGCTGCCTGGATTGAGGGATCGGCCTCTTCTGGAGGTCGTTTCCCCGGTGTGCTGCCTGCTCCCGCTGTAGTGTAGCATCTTGAGTGCTTCGGGTTACAGCCATGCTGACTGCCTGAGTATGCCAGGGTCAGTGAGCCAGGCGGCGTGCTAGTGGGGAGAAGGGCCTGCTCTTGGATGGGCCCTGTCCGAATACGCTGGCGATGTGGGGGGCGGTGTCACTAGTGACCGCCTGGTGAGGTCTTGATGCTGTGGCGTCATTGGCCTCTCCGGGCCCCCTTTTTCCGGGGGGATCCAGTCCCTTCTGGGTCTGGGTCTTCCTTCACGCTCTGCTGCTACGGCCTTGCCACAGGGTTGGCTTTGCTCTTGACCCTGTGATTTTGGGGGCGGTAAAGAGGTTTGTTCCTTCCGTTCGTTCCCTGTTGGCATGCGGGTTGTGCGTGTGCGTAGTCGTGGAGTCAAGCCACTGTCTGCTCACCCTGTGTGTTGATTTGCTCGAGTTCCTCTTCGCACAGTCGGATCCGTCTCCCTCCCGTCCTCCAATAGGGAGGGTATCCCTCCATTAGGGAGGGTCGGGGGGCTCGGTCCTCCCCGGTTCTGATGGTTGTGGGGGGCCTCAGTGGGGTACATTTGTCGAGCATCAGCTCCCGCTCAGCTCCCGTTGTGCAGTAGACGCTGAGCGGAAGCTTATACGACATAGAACAGTAGGTTATGAATATAACCGTGTTCTATGAGTATAGTGGCGCTCAAGGTCTAGACGCCACTGCGGCCCTTGATCTTGCCTTGTGGTGAAAGATTGAGAAGGAGATGAGTGTGTGGCCACACCCCTGCTTATATAGGTAGCGGGGGGTGTGGCCAGATGGATGTTGGTATGTAAAGGTAAATTTTGTGAGTTTTTATTCAGTGTACAGCACTGGAGTGTGAATATGTGCAGTAGACGCTGAGCGTCACTATACTCATAGAACACGGTTATATTCATAACCTACTGTTCTTAGTTTTGGTTTATGTACAGTAGTATGTCCTGTGACCATCTAATCTGATGTATATTAGACCAGGCTTCCTTAACCAAGGAGATGTTAACAGTATTTACATTCTGGAAAAGGTCAGATGCTCCAATTTCTTCTATCTCACTTGTCCATGCTCATTTTACAGTTACATCCCAGTTGAAAATGTTCCTAGCAACTCGACTGTCTGGCATTTTTATAAATCTGTTAACCATAAAGCTAACATGCTGCCTTTCCATCTTATTCCACACGGTTTCCATCCCATATCTCCCGTTATTGCCAATACAGGGGTGAATTTATGGACTCCTAGAAAGTACTGTATTGTACCCCTAACACGTTACTGGCCTTCCTGACTAGCTTACCCAGTCTATTTGCGTTCCCCGCTCTCAGTCCGCTGCCCCAGCAGGTCACAGCGTACAAGAAGGTGCCCACCACCACAGACTCATAGAACATCCTCAACATCCTTGTACAGTGCTTGACGTTGAAGGATCTCAGCCTTCTGAGGAAGTAGAGTCGGCTCTGGCCCTTCTTGTAGAGTGCCTCTGCGTGTTTTGACCCGTTCAATTTATTGTCGATGTGTACACCGAGGTATTTGTAATCCTCAACTGTGTCCACATCGACTCCCCTGATGGAAACGGGGGTCACAGGTGCACTCCTCCTCCTCCCCAGCTCCACAACCAGTTCCCTGGTCTTCGTCACATTTAGCTGCAAGTGGTTTTTATCGCACCACCAGTGCCCGGTATTCCTCCTCATCACCATCCTGAACAATATTCATTAACTTTAACACAAGCCTGAGGATCTTTATACAATGATTGTGTGCGTGTGTACAAAGTGTGTGTGTTTGTGTGCGTGTGTGCGCACGTGTGTGCGTGCGTGTGTGTGTGTCTGTGCTTGTGTCTGTGTGTGTGTGTGTGTGTGTGTGTGTGTGTGTGTGTGTGTGTGTGCGTGTGTGTGTGTGTGTGTGTGTGTGTGTGTGTGTGTGTGTGTGCGTGTGTGTGTGTGTGTGTGTGTGTGTGTGTGTGTGTGTGTGTGTGTGCGTGCGTGTGTCTGTGCTTGTGTCTGTGTGTGTGTGTGTGTGTGTGTGTGTGTCTGTGCTTGTGTCTGTGTCTGTGTCTGTGTGTGTGTGTGTGTGTGTGTGTGTGTGTGTGTGTGTGTGTGTGTGTGTGTGTGTGTGTGTGTGTGTGTGTGTGTGTGTGTGTGTGTGTGTGTGCGTGTGTGTGGGTGTGTGTGTGTGTGTCTGTGCTTGTGTCTGTGTGTGTGTCAACCTGTGTTCTGGTCTCATCATAGAAACCTTCTTGTAAAGGTTGTTTGTACACAGGGGCAAACCCTGCCTGTGTTTGTTTGTCTCCTAACTTGCTCCTGCCTTTGTGGTGCCCCCCCCCCCCTCCCCCCTCCCCCCTCCCCCCCTCCTTTCCCCTGGGTGTCTGCAGCATTTGTACTGGCCCACGTTTAATCATTAGGGATGGTGTTGGTACTGTAATGTTGTAGCCTAGCTTTAATGGCGGCGGTCGTCGGGTGAGAAGAGCGGGTCTTAAACAACTGTTTCCCCCCCCCCCCCCCCCTTTCTCTCTCTCTCTCCACCGTGACATTTGTAGCACAGTGCAGCCTGGCATTTCTGCGCCTCAGACGTCGACTTGGGAAGAAGGAAATTGGCTCCAGGGATGTGCCCGTGCGAGACGGCGTACATTTGTGTATGCACGTGCACACGTCTAACTATAAAGGAAGGAATGTCTGCGTGTGTTGTGTGTGCGTGCGTGCGTGTGTCTTTAGTTTGCTTATCTCGAGAACAGTTAATCTGATCTACTTTAAACCCTGGAGAGAGACATACTAGTAGTAACAGAGTTCTCAAGGCAGGTTTAGATCGGTATTCATCTTGATTAGAGTTGAGTGATTTCACAGCGGAGCGCCATGGGCTTCAATGTGTCAACTGAGAACACACCACTTAGCTTTTTCACGACACGCCAATGAGAAAAGAGAATTACTGTTAGGTACTGATACTCTTCAACTAACTATAAATAATTGGTTTGTAAATGATCACTTAACTATAGGATATTAAATGGAGTCATCTATTTGACTAAATTACTGACTTACTCACTGACTGAACTGCTGGCTGAATCACTGACTGAATCACTGACTGACTTACTGGCTGACTGAATCACTGACTCACTTACTGGCTGACTGAATCACTGACTGACTTACTGGCTGACAGAATCACTGACTGAATCACTGACTGACTTACTGGCTGACTGAATCACTGACTGACTTACTGGCTGACTGAATCACTGACTGACTTACTGGCTGACTGAATCACTGACTGACTTACTGGCTGACTGAATCACTGACTGACTTATTGGCTGACTGAATCACTGACTGACTTATTGGCTGACTGAATCACTGACTGGCTGACTTCTTGTATGGCGTAAATTCAACTCTCGGAAATGTACCTCATAGGGAACATAATTGTCAAACAGTGTCCGAATACTCACTGTTCTGAGTGAAAACAGTCAAATGCGGACGAGTAAAGCTGGAATTAGGAGTCATGAGTCCATGTCAAACTGTTGCTAGATCACTGCCGAGGTGTATTTGGTCCCAGTGTAGGCCAAGGAGCCTACCAGCTGAGCCTATCAGAGGACCCTATCAGAGGACCCTATCAGAAGACCCTATCAGAGGAGCCTATCAGAGGAGCCTATCAGAGGAGCCTATCAGAGGACCCTATCAGAGGAGCCTATCAGAGGAGCCTACTAGAGAAGCCTATCAGAGGAGCCTACCAGAGGAGCCTATCAGAGGAGCATATCAGCTGAGCATATCAGAGGAGCCTACCAGCTGAGCCTATCAGAGGAGCCTATCAGAGGAGCCTACTAGAGGAGCCTATCAGAGGAGTCTATCAGAGGAGTCTATCAGAGGAGCCTATCAGAGGAGTCTATCAGAGGACCCTACCAGAGGAGTCTATTAGAGGAGCCTATCAGAGGAGTCTACCAGAGGAGTCTATCAGAGGAGTCTATCAGAGGAGCCTATCAGAGGAGCCTATCAGAGGAGTCTATCAGAGGAGCCTATCAGAGGAGCCTATCAGAGGAGTCTATCAGAGGAGTCTATCAGAGGAGTCTATCAGAGGAGCCTACCAGAGGAGCCTACCAGAGGAGCCTATCAGAGTAGCCTATCAGAGGAGCCTATCAGAGGAGCCTATCAGAGGAGCCTATCAGAGGAGCCTACGTGCATCTCTCCCAAAATTTAACTGCGGGCAACGCAGCACTGTGATTGACAACTCAGACAGCAGAGACAGCTCACACAGCGCAGGTGTAGACCGGCAGACAGGCAGGTGTAGCCAATTGGCTACACCTGCCTGTCTGCAGGTCTCTCCACCCATCTGCTTCCACCTCAAGTATCAAGGCTTTGATGTCGTACTGTTTCATACAATTCTAAACTATAAAGTCGGGGGTCTCATTGGCCTCCAAAAACCCAGACACTTCACAAGTCAACAGCTTGTAAATTGAACCAGCACACACAGCAGGCCAATGAATATATTTAGTGGAGAATACAGGATGTAAGAGGGAGAGAGACATGGAGGGTGAGTGTGTGAGAGAGGGGTATTTGACAGTAGCTAAGGATCAAGCTGTTGTATCTGGCTGTAAGCCATCATCTTTACCAGCCAGCTCTCATCCATATGTATCACTACCAAGGAAAAACACAGAGATAGGAATCCCCATTCAATTCCACTTAGCCTTTGTTACAGTATACGTTCTAACCACTGAAACCCAACACTTGTAATACCAACGTACCACCTGTAAATCCTTCAGTAAGACCACATGAGTGTAGTGGATGTCCCTTACGGGCATCCATAGCTGTTACTGTAAGGCGTGGCGCAGGCGCAGTTGGGTTAGATAATAAAGACGTTACTTGAAATGGCCACGCTGTCCGAGTCCTTATATGAAACACCACCTAAGCTTTACCACAGACGCTGGTAGGCCCTGCTGTACTGCATCAACAAACACCTGTGCTTCTCCTTCCAGCTCTCTTTCCTCCTCTGTCAGTGTGCGCACAATTGGGGCCCTTGATAATGCATCTGCCGTTATCAACGCTTTCCCTGGGACATAGACTATGTGGTATGTATATCTCAGTAGTCTAAGCCTAAAGCGCTGGATTCTTGGGGGTAAGTCATCTAGTGCCTTCGTACCTAACAGAGCCAACAGTGGCTTGTGGTCGGTCTCTATGGTAAATTGAAGGCCTATTATATACGAGCTGAGCCTTTCGCATGCCCATGTTACTGCCAGTGCCTCCTTCTACACCTGGGCATATATCTGCTCTGTGTCAGAGAGACTGCGTGAGATATAGGCTATTGGGCGCCACTCCTTGTTGTCCTGCATTTGGGTGAGGACTGCTCCCACTCCAAAAGATGATGCATCTGCAGACACTCTTGTCTTAGCATTTGGCCTGTACTGTGCTAGCACCCTATCTGAGGCCAGATCAGACTTCACATTTTCAAAGGCTGTCTGCTGCACCTCTCCCCACATGACGTGCTGGTATGTGGCGTAGATAAGGCCCAGCATGATGAGAGGCTCACTGCGGTCCTATCCAGGCTTCAGGAAGCCGGTCTGACCCTAAATGAAAAGTGTGTGTTCGCACAGACAGAGGTGGTGTTCGTGGGCCACAAAGTCAGTGCAGGGGGCATAGCACCAGACCCAGAGAAAGTGAGGGCAATCGTAGACATGCCTGCTCCACAAAATGTCGCAGACGTGAGACGGTTCCTGGGCATGGCCACATACATGGGAAAGTTTGTACCTCTTTTCACCGACACTACCAAACCACTACAGGATTTACTGGTGAAAGAGAATGCCTGGGTGTGGGGAGAGGTGCAGCAGACAGCCTTTGAAAAGGTGAAGTCTGATCTGGCCTCAGATAGGGTGCTAGCACAGTACAGGCCAAATGCTAAGACAAGAGTGTCTGCAGATGCATCATCTTTTGGAGTGGGAGCAGTCCTCACCCAAATGCAGGACAACAAGGAGTGGCGCCCAATAGCCTATATCTCACGCAGTCTCTCTGACACAGAGCAGAGATATGCCCAGGTGGAGAAGGAGGCGCTGGCAGTAACATGGGCATGCGAAAGGCTCAGCTCATATATAACAGAGCCACTGTTGGCTCTGTTAGGTACGAAGGCACTAGATGACTTACCCCCAAGAATCCAGCGCTTTAGGCTTAGACTACTGAGATATACATACCACATAGTCTATGTCCCAGGGAAAGCGTTGATAACGGCAGATGCATTATCAAGGGCCCCAATCGTGCGCACACTGACAGAGGAGGAAAGAGAGCTGGAAGGAGAAGCACAGGTGTTTGTTGAGGCAGTACAGCAGGGCCTACCAGCGTCTAAGGCAAAGCTGCAACAGATTGCTGAGGAACAGCAAAAGGACTCTGTCTGCAGACAGCTTATACAGCAGTGGAAAAAGGGGTGGCCAAGACAGGAGGAACTGCCACAGCAGCTAAAGCCTTACTGGATCTACCAGAGTGAGCTATACTGTGCAGGAGACCTTTTAATGAAAGGACGGAGGATAGTAGTACCAGAGACTTTGCAAACAGAAATGCTGGCACGTCTACATGAGGGACACATGGAGATATCTAAGTGCAGAGCGAGAGCAGAGCAGTCAGTGTGGTAGATGGGCTTAAGTAGTCAGATCGCTAAGGTAGTAACACAGTGTGAAACATGCGTGAAGAGTCAGTCACGGCATCCAGAGCCAATGATGCCATCGACATTGCCTCAGCGGCCGTGGCAAAAGGTAGGGGTGGATATGTTTTACCTAAAGGGCACCACCTACCTGTTAGCAGTAGACTACTATTCAAGGTACATTGAAATAGAGAAAACCCCCATTACCACAACTAAAGGAGTGATCGAGGCGTTAAAGGCCATGTATTCCAGACACGGGGTCCCAGAGGTCCTGCGGAGTGATAATGGTCCACAGTTTGCGTCAGCGGAGTTTGCCGCCTTTGCCACAGATTATGACTTTGCTCATGTGACAAGTAGCCCGTACTTTGCCCAGAGCAATGGAGAGGCAGAGAGAGCTGTCAAGATGGCTAAGTCGCTGTTGAGTAAGAATGAAGACCCACACAGGGCACTGTTAGCGTACAGAGTCACAGCATTGCAGCATGGACCATCACCTGCTGAGCTCCTGATGGGCAGGAAGCTCCGCTCCCCACTGCCACAGGCGCCTGCCCACCTGAAACCACAATGGCCCAAAACATAAGGCCTTTCAGGAAAAGGACTACCAACTAAAACTGAGACAGACACAGAACTTTAATGAGAGACACCGGGCCACACAGAGGCCGGAACTGAGACCGGGTCAATCGGTGTGGATCTCCACCTCAAAACGGCCAGCTACGGTGCTCAGGAAGGCTGACACGCCACGCTCCTATGTGGTCCGGGCAGGAGAAGAGGTGGTGAGGAGGAACAGGGCTCATCTGCAAGCTCTCCCTGAGCCACAAGAGACACCGACTCCACATGAGGAGCAAACAACAGAGGAGGAAATAGCACCAGGCACCCTGACTAGAGAGAGAGAGAGTACAGGGACTAAAGTGAGAGACGTTCCAAGACGGCAGATAAAGCCGCCAGAATGGCTCAAGGACTACGTTCAGTAAAAGAAAAAAAATTAGTGCTTCACCTTACAGCTAGAAGGCACTTACCTGTATTATCTGTGCAGGAATGTTATGTAATGTTACATCATTATGGTTCTCTTTAGAGTATTTAAACATATACTTGAGGATGTTAGGTTTATTCCTGGGAGAAGGAGATATGTAATGGATGTCTGTAGTAGATGTCTGAATATACTTGAGGATGTTTATACTTGAGGATGTTAGGTTTATTCCTGGGAGAAGGGGAGATGTAGTGGATGTCCCTTACGGGCATCCATAGCTGTTGCTGTAAGGCGTGGCGCAGGCGCAGTTGGGTTAGATAATAAAGACGTTACTTGAAATGGCCACGCTGTCCGCGTCCTTATATGAAACACCACCTAAGCTTTACCACAATGAGCACATCAGACTGGTAGCCTGGAGTAGAAGGAGAGCGGTTGCCATGCTCGTAGTGTGGTCAAAACATGCAGAGGCACTCTACAAGAAGGGCCAGAGCCGACTCTACTTCATCAGAAGGCTGAGATCCTTCAACGTCTGTACAAGGATGTTGAGGATGTTCTATGAGTCCGTGGTGGCGGGGACCTTCTTGTACGCTGTGACCTGCTGGGGCAGCGGACTGAGAGCGGGGGACGCAAACAGGCTGGATAAGCTAGTCAAGAAGGCCAGTAGCGTGGTTAGGGTGGAGCTGGACTCCCTAGCGAGGGTGGCGGAGAGGAGGAGCCTTGCTAAGCTCCACGCCATCAGGGTCAACCCCTCCCACCCACTATACACAGACTTGGCTGACAGAAGGAGCACGTTCAGTGCTAGACTAAGACTCCTGTAGCACTGAACGGCACAGGAAGTCCTTCATTCCGACAGCCATCAGACTTTATAATGCATCACTGTGCCTCACTGCATCACTGAGCACAGGGTGACAGTACTATCTTCCTGGACATTTAAATTTACAAATTTACACATACTGTATATTTCTGTATATTTTTACTGTATATTTTTACTGTATATTTTATATTAGAAGGTGACATAGGAAATGTATATCCCGGACCGTATTTTATTCTCAGCCTTATTTTATTCTTATTCGTGACTTTTGTTTTTGTCTATCCAAATGTCTACTGTTTACTGTGAGCGATTTGTAGTGCCAAATTCCCCTCGGAATGAATAAAGTATTTATATTCTATTCTATTCTATTCTATTCTATTCTATTCTATTCTATTCTATTCTATTCTATTCTATTCTATTCTATTCTATTCTAGTACTAGAAAACGATACTATATTTACTACAGTATAATATATAGACTACTATACTAAACTATACTATAATATACTATACTATACTATACTATACTATACTATACTAATACTACACTATACTATACTATACTATACTATACTATACTATACTATACTATACTATACTTTATAGTGCTGTATAGACATAGTACTAATTTTGTGGGGAGCAGTGTTCTGCAAAAATGTTTCTCTTTCATTTTGTGTTATTTCTTGTTTGAGTCTCTGCCATTTGCCATGTGCTTATTGTTGTAGCGCTGAGGTCCATGCGGGGATGGGCTTGAGTGACAGGAGGCTTTGTATTGTAAATGTTAGTGGGGAGTGTTTTCAGCAGGCGTTGCTGGTGTTGGAGTCATGCTGTTCCTAGCAAATCACAGAGCTCTCGCCCCAGGCACACAAACACACATACACTCACACACACACACACACACACAACACACACACACACACACACACACACACACACACACACACACACACACACACACACACACACACACACACACACACACATACACATACACATACACACACACACACACACACATACACACACACACACGCACACACACACGAACACAGACACACACACACACAATCCACGTACAGTACTGCATATTGGTTGTCGTGTACAAACAGACACACACACAGCCATGGAATGTGGCCATTCTCCTGTGAAAGTGCTTTGACTGTGGGGTCAGGACAGAGCTTACCCACACTGTGGAGACCAAAACACCCTGAAGGCAGTATATATATCACTTGCCTCTTCTCTCTCTATGTCTCTCTCTCTCTCTCTCTCTCTCTCTCTCTCTCTCTCTCTCTCTCTCTCTCTCTCTCTCTCTCTCTCTCTCTCTCTCTCTCTCTCTCTCTCTCTCTCTCTCTCTCTCTCTCTCTCTCTCTCTCTCTCTCTCTACCGTATATCCCTCTGTCTCTCTTTGTCTCTCTCTGTCGCTGTTTCTCTCTGTCTCTCTGTCTTTGTCTCCCTGTCTCTCAGACAAAGGTACAGACAGGTTACTATACTCCTATAGCAGACATGTGTTATGCTGCTGTTTCTATACTCCTATACCAGACATAATGCTGCTGTTACTATACTCCTATACCAGACATAATGCTGCTGTTACTATACTCCTATACCAGACATAATGCTGCTGTTTCTATACTCATATACCAGACATAATGCTGCTGTTACTATACTCATATACCTCTGTTATGCTGCTGTTACTATACTTCTATACCAGACATCTGCTATGCTGCTGTTTCTATACTCCTATACCAGACATAATGCTGCTGTTTCTATACTCCTATACCAGACATAATGCTACTGTTACTATACTCCTATACCAGACATAATGCTGCTGTTTCTATACTCCTATACCAGACATAATGCTACTGTTTCTATACTCCTATACCCAGTGTTGCGTTCCTCATATCAACACTGGTTGCACGCACGCTAATGATGCCACGTGCATGCGCGCTCCCGCGCATGTGCATAAATGTTCCCTTGCATAAGGACAGACTAAAGACAGTGCCTAATTGCCTCTACGAATTGAATGTAATACCTGACGACCAGCGCTATTGATATGCAAAGTAGCCAGGTGGGTACTGCGAGTTGGCGCATCAGTCGAGTGCAGCGCATTCCTGTGTGCACACGCATGCACATGCGCTTCTGCTCACAACTTTGGTTGCACGGCGTGCAACCCCGTCCCATGAGCAACGCATCACTGCCTATACCAGACATAATGCTGCTGTTCCTATATGTGACTCGGCGTCACCAAACCCGACTTGGTGCGGCGAGATACAAGCATCAGAAAATGCTAAAATGTCTTGCACTTCAGAAAATCAAAAAAATCGAAATCTTGCTTTTTTGACTGCTTTGAAATGTCATTGCTCTGTTCCCTTATTTGCAAACTTTAATATAACTTGTAAATGAGTTAATTATTGTTAGATTGTCTGACAGTATTGTGTCTCAATACTGTGGAAAGACTACAGACGAGGGCTTTACGCTGCGGGTCTGTCTGCACGTGCTTCATGCATTAATCTTCACAGGTACTTAGCGAGGTGTTAAAAACACACACAAGGACACAAGCTCTCCTTTCTTAGCAGAGAGAACGAAAATCTTAATACACTTATCTTAACGTTATAAGTTATAGCAACTTAACTTGTGACAAACGCAGTGTCTATATTAAAAAGACCTTCATCATAAAACGCGAGTCGGGTGTATTGTCATTAAACAACATTAAAACACATTTAGAATGTCACAAATTTTGTGAGTGAACAAATTTCGTTCGAGTGGATTTATTGCAACCTAATGCAATAAGAAAGTAAATTCATCCAATAGGGAAACTCAAAGAAAATAACAAACAACTTAGGTATTATATTTCGTCAGCATTTTCCATACAGGCATTTCACGTTTAACATTGGGTTTTATTTCAGCCATTGTTATGCTTTGTTGTCATTAAACATCCACACAAGGGGGACAGTGTACATTAATAAAACATTTTACAAATGTAAATGCACCCAATTTTAGCCAAAAGGATAATTTCCATTGGCAGTCCCCCTGCCAGAAGGTACAGGCTAAAATTATGTGTAAAAAAAGGGTTAGCAATAAAAACAGAATAAAATCAAATCAGAATAAAATCAAGATAAATAACATTAGAATAAAAACACAACAAAAGCACATAGACATAGTAGGGATACAGGTCACAATACAGTCATGGACACAAGGACAGAGCACATCATGACATATTAAGAGACCCAGACATAGACAGACGCACCATATCCACACACACACATACACACACAGACACCTCAGTGTTGACAGTTCTGTTCTATTTCATTATGGCTTACGCTCAGCATCATTCTGCACTGTACTTCACTTCGTGCACGAGCACTGAATAAAAAATTCCACCATGTACCTTTACATCCCAACATTCGTCTGGCCACACCCCCATCCGCTTACCTTCATAAGCAGGTGTGTGGTCACCTACTCAACTCCTTCTTCACTTTCACCACAAGGAAGTGCCTTCGGTAGATCCCACACTTGACAAGGTTGTTAGCTGAAGAAAGTTGAGACGTGTTTACATTGTTGCTTGTTTTTTCTTCTCTCATATATTCGACAGAAAAAAACTAAGTCATAATGTCTACTTCGGAGGGTCGCGCTCGCAACGCCACTCTTCACCAGCGGTTCTCCATTGCCGCCTCAGTCGTGCGTCTTGGAGCGGGGCTGAGACCTCTCTCGTGGTCGGCAGCCACGCCCGGTAGGCGTCCGTTGGGTAGTTTGCCTCTCCAAGGAGCTGGTGCACCAGTGCCGTCTCCTGTGCGATGGCCTGGTTCCGGCTCTGGTTCCTCTGCTTCCGGGGAATCGTCCGCTGTTGGGCGGCCGGTTCCCTTGGTTGCGGGGGATTTGAGACGCAAACTTTTTGCGTCAGCTCGCTCCCATCACAAGATGGTGGCTTGCAGACGCGAACAGCCTGGTTTTGGTGAGTTGCTGGAGCCAGATGAGGATGCGTCGGTCTCTACATGCCCGATGGAGACAGAGGACTACATGATAGAGGCGGACGGGTTCTTGTTTGAAGGCCCGGTGGAGACATCTTCCCTGCCTGTCCAGGTAACACTGGAGGGGGGTGAGATGTCTCCTTGGGGTTCCTCGTTCGAAGATGTTGGGGTAGAACCTCTGACTCGTCGGCGGGATGCCTTGCTATCAGCCACATCAGAATGTGGCTCCTTGACCAGTAGCCTGCTGCATGTGAGGGACGCAGGCTCGGAGGAGGAAAGTATGCAGGGGGAACTGCGTGCTTTGTTTCCCGAGCTCATGGCGGCGGCGGCAGTCGCAAATGGCGTGCCGCTGCCGCAGCCACTGCCTGTTCCTGTCCCTGATGATCTCATAGGTCATCTATGGCAACGTCGCCCGGTGAGAGGGGTGTACGTTGTCTACCCATTTTTCCCATCAATGGCGGCCTATGTCCGTCAGGGCCAGGTGGTCTCCCACATCATAGGCCTTACTCCTGCCTACGTGCAAGGCAACGGTATGAAGGATTGCATGCCACGGCTTGATAGGCCGATGGCAGCGCTCCTTTGTCCGGAGGTGGTGTGGGAGCCGTTACAGAAGCCGGTTCCCCAAGGGAAATCGGCGAGGCGGTTGGCATATTGGAGCGACCAGTCATTTATCACCGGAACACAATCTCTAGCTGCCACTTCTAACATCGCGCAACTGGCGAGATTCATGTCCGGGATATTGACGGGCGGCACGGAGCTGACTGATGTACAACATGACGAGCTCGCCCAGTCGGCAGGAGCCATCCTGCATCTGACTCAGCCGCAGGCTATAGCCGCTGGGAAAGTGCGCGCCCTGGCAACTCTGATCCAGCGCCACCTTTGGCTGGAGCAGGCTCGTGTGCCGGAGAAGAAGAGAATTCCACTTCTGATGGCACCCCTCTCCGATGCTGGACTATTCGGGACGGCCCTACAGTTGATGACCTCAACCTGTAGAGAGATGCAGGAGGAGCGCTCCGTGCTCCAGCCTCATTTCCCCCCTCCCGATCTCGCCGGTGGAGTCAGACGGCTGCCACGTCGTCGAGGATCCTCCGCCGTGGCCGCCGCTGCCACCACCGCCACTGCTGGACCTTCGGTGAAGAAGGCCAGGAGGAGAGAGGGCGCCTCCGCTACGACAGCCGGCCCATCTACGCCCGGAGGCGACGGTAGGGATCGTCGAGACCAGCCGCCGATTGTTTACCGTCCCTCCGGGGCTCCCCGAGGTGGCAAATCCCGAGCGGCTCGTGGCAGGCGTCGCTAAGACCCAGTGACTTTTTCCCCCTGTGGTCTCCCCCTGTTCCCTTCCCGGCCCGCTATGATTTTGTTCAAAAATAAAAAGTCCCCGCTAAAGCGGGACTGTATTTTTTGTTAACAAACTGTGTGTTTATTCACCAAACATATGATGGGGTTGCAACGTGTGAATCTTCGCTAGTATGGGTTGATAGGAGGGTTATATTCATGTTAGAGCTTAAGCAAGGCCTGCAGCCTACACAGGTTTTTTTCTCCCTCGACCTGAATCTCCACATAAAGGTAGAGGCTAGTTGTGTGCTCTGTTGCTTACACAGTGATATTGAGCTACAACACTATTGTGTTTGGTTTGCAGTAATGCTCTGTGGTTAGCGTGCATTGTATTAGCTTGCGCTATTCATTAGCATTGCTACTAAAGGTATCATATGGCTATTGTTGTTGTTGTATGCAAGGGTTGGGCTTGTGAGGGGGTACCGGATAAACCCCTCCTTCCCTCTTCTGATTGGTCAGTTTTTTTTTACCTCTCTTATTAGTTCAGTCAGGGCCAAGCTGTTAGGTGGCTTGGCAGGGAGGGGGGGGGAGGAGGGTTTCCCAGACTCTGCACCTATCACAGGCGTTGAGTCTTGGGTTTCCCCCCGTCATAGCACACGTCACTACGCACGTTGCTATTGGACGATGGCTTCCGTGAGTTAGACCCGTATGTAGGGTCTGTTATTGTCAAGTGTCGGTATAGAGCGTAGGAATTAAGGTTCCACTACGCTCGATATACGCGTAACTTGAGTCGGTTGGTCACATGACTCAATGTCACCGTGGCTTTTCAATCTATGGCTCACGTGGGAAGTCTCTCTGGGGAGTTCCGTCTATCCTCTGTGGTAGGGATGACGGGATATAAAAATGTAAACAGTTTTTATCCTCGGCTGCGTCAAGTGGGATTCATGTCAGTCGGTGTTTCTTTCTTTTTTAATAAACAAGTGTGGAGAATATGAAGCACCACACCCTTCTTGTCGTTCTCCCAGGCGCCTTGAGGGATTGATGTGGGGTCTGGTTAGACTGTCCATTGATGTGTTTTGTGTCCCGACGCATACATAGTGCTGGCTCGGAGTGTTTCTGATAAGAATCATGCGGGTGGCTAGTACGCCTTGGTTACTTGTTATTAAAACAGCGTTTTTATAAAGCAACTGGGATGGCTTTTTTTTCCTCTTCCGAGAGCCTGTTACTGGGTCTCGACGGATTCTCGTTCATATCTGGGGGATGTTAACGGAATAGATCGGAACATAGGTAGAGGGGTCTCACGCCCTTGGGGTGGGCCACCGAGCATGGTTCAAACCGGCCCGTCTGGGTGGCGCCCTCTTTTCATGTTTTAGATCAACACGCATATCTGCCCCTTCTCCTGGAGTAGGCATGTCGGTGTGGTTAGGGCACGGGACTGGTTCTGGTCACGCTGGTCCAGGTCAGTTAACCCGTTTGTCCGCCGGGGATGCAGATCTGCTGTTCTGGTACCCTGAGGGACTTGGGCTTTTTTCAGGGGGAAAAATGCTGGGTCGGCCCGGGTGTCACAGGGTTAGGCGTTATGGAGACCCTTTGTTGGGTACTCTTTTGTACCTGGCACTATTGTAAGGGGCTGGTTCTCCTTCTTTTCGCTCCTCTCTCACGCATGGCGAAGAGGGGGCTGTTTGGGTGGTCTTCTGGACCCCCTCTGGTAATCCTGTGTGCTTCCCGGGCCGCCGGGCCTGGTCCGAAGTAAAGTTTCATTGATACCGTAGGCCTGGGATAACCCTTTTTTGGAAACTGAAACACTTGTACTGTGGTATGGCTGGTGTATACCCGCAGGTGTGTTTTGGAGTTTTTTCTTGAGGGGTTATAGGAACAACCACTGTCTGTGTACCGAGAGGGTGGTTGATTCCCTGGTATGTTGGAGCAGAGTCAACTCCCGGGTTACCCGGTTGAGTGTGCCCCTGCACGTTCATGACGTCTGCCAATCGTGTCAGCCTTCTCTGCCTCGACCCCTCTGGGTGGGTTTTTTTTTAATGGAGGCTTTGTCATGGTGCTCAACAACGCCAGCATACGTCCCTTCCGCCGGGGGGGCTGTTTTCAGTTGACTCCTTTGGTGCCTGTCTCGTCCGCAGTGCTCCAGGCTCAGGTTACAGCCTGCTGCCTGGTTTCCCCGGTGCGCTGTCTGCTTCCGTTGGTTGGACTTTTTGAGTGCCTACGGCCATGCTGACTGCCTGTTCTGCAGGGTCAGTGTGCCAGGCAGTGTGCTATTGGGGGGAAAGGGCCCGCTCTTGGAGGGGCCCTATCCGAATACGCTGGCGATGTGGGGGGCGGTGTCACTAAGTGACCGCCTGGTGGGGTCTTGATGCCTGGCGTCATTTGACCTCTCCGGGCCCCCTTTTTCCAGGGGATCCAGTCCCTTCAGTGGGTCTGGGTCTTCATTCGTGCTCCGCTGCTACAGCCTTGCCACAGGGGTTGGGTTTGCTCTTGACCCCGTGATTTTGGGGGCAGTAACGAGGGTTGTTCCTTCTGTTCGTTCCCTGGTGGCATGCGGGTTGTGCATGTGCGTAGTCGTGGGGTCAAGCCACGGTCTGCTCACCCTGTGCGTTGGGTTGCTTGAGTTCCTCTTCGCACGGTCGGATCCGTCTCCCTCCCGTAAGCCTCCAATAGGGGGGGTATCCTCCATTAGGGAGGGTCGGGAAGCTCGGTCCTCCCCGGTCTGATGGTTGTGGGGGGCATCAGCGGGGTACATTTGTCGAGCTATGGCTCCCGCTCAGCTCCTCTTGTGCAGAATGATGCTGAGCGTAAGCCATAATGAAATAGAACGTAAGGTTATGTATATAACCAAGTTCTATGAATTATGGTGACGCTCAGCATCAGACGCCGCTGCGGCCCTTGATCTCGCCTTGTGGTGAAAGTTTGGGAAGGAGGCGAGTAGGTGACCACACACCTGCTTATGAAGGTAAGCGGATGGGGGTGTGGCCAGACGAATGTTGGGATGTAAAGGTACATGGTGGAATTTTTTATTCAGTGCTCGTGCACGAAGTGAAGTACAGTGCAGAATGATGCGGAGCGTCACCATAATTCATATAACTTGGTTATATACATAACCTTACGGTTTTCTATGAGCCATTCCCTAACCCGGCACTTGAATGAATGGTATGATGTGGACACTCTAATTGTTTGAGGAATTGAGTTCCATTGGTGGGATGCTCTGTATGAGAAGACGGCCTGGCCAAATACACTTTTTTTAAAGGGATTGTACAGTCCCCCCTTGCCGCACCTCTAGTATTCCTGGTTGAGGCAGACTTGAGGTTGATGAAACCGGACAAAGGAGGAGGAGCCAATCCACACTTTATTTTAAAAACTAGACAGACGTTTTGATATAGGGTCAGGTTTTCCCAACTGAGGCTACGTTTAGACGGAGAGAGTCTGAACAGAAACCGCAAAAGTCGTCTTATGGTCTCACTTTAAATTTTGCGTTTAGACTAGCGTTTTGGGATGGAATTCTGCGTGCAGACGACGCTGTAACGACTCGAGACGACTGAGCTCCACTGTCACACGATTGGCGCATATGTCACATGACGTGCTGTGAAGACCCGCCCTACTCTGCCTCTGATTCACAGACTGTGGGTGGGGAATGTGATTGGACCAAAGCAGAGTAACTCACAGACAGTGGGTCCAGTACTAATAGTTGTGATAGCCGCGGGACAGATTCTTGTGTATTTAAAAGTACTGCCAATGTAGCCTTCAGGTGATCGCCATGGATATAATCAGACATGCTTTGTTTACGCTTCTAGGCTACTGGCGCATGCCTGTGATGTAAGCAGTACGCACGACGAGAGCCTTGACAACCCTTTCGTCATCGTTTTATGCGGTTTGACCGTTTAGATCAGTGATTCCCAACCTGGGGTCCGCGGACCCCTGGGGGTCCGCCAGGGGGCGCAGGGGGTCCGCCAGACCACAGATGATTTGAGTTTCTTTTTTTTTATTTATTTATTTTTTTTTTTTTTATCATCAGAAGCATGAATAGTCTCTCCACTACAATACAAAAATAAAGATAAATAAATAAACATCTAGACATGATTTTTGAATGTTAACAGTAGGCTACCGGGTAGCCGCTAAAACGCGAATCAGTTGACTGTATCACTTTCTGTAGCTAGCCTAGCACGCTAGTTAACTTTCTCGGCTCGTCTGCAGTCAGCCGCCAGAGGCGAAAATGTGTGACAAACGAAAAGGAGATGATGGCAGCTCAGCTGCAAAAAAAGTTAGGACCTACAGCAATCGCGAAAATTACATCACCATGGGCTTCACTGAGGGACCAGACAAACGACCTGAGTGTGTGATTTGTGGAGAAAAGTTGGCAAACTCGAGCCTGAAGCCCAGCAAGCTGAAGAGACATCAGGCGTCTAAGCACCCAGAAACCGTTGGGAAGGATCCAGACTTTTTTCGGAGGAAAGAACAGTCTCTCAAGGCGAACAAGCCTGTTGATGTTAGAGTAGCGTGGAGCAGGGGTGGCAGTGATTTACAGAAGGCTACCGAAGCCTCCTTTGAGTGTTCGCTTTTAATTGCAAAAGCAAAGAAACCGCACAATTTTGGCGAGCAGCTCATCAAACCAGCCTGCATCAAAATGGTTTAGAAACTGTGCGGCCCACAGGTGGCGGATAAACTAAAATCAGTACCACTCTCGAACAATGTAGTGAAATACCGAATTGATAAGATAAGTGATTGCGAGCAGCAGCTGTCAGAAAAGCTTAGAAAGGGTCCATTTGCCATACAACTTGATGAAACTACAACTGTCGCAGACGAGGCTGTGCTCATCGTTTATGTGCAATATATTGAAAATGAGGATCTGAAGCAGGACATTCTCATGTCAGTCAACCTTACTACCACCACTCGAGGTGAGGATATTTTTACTGCAGTGGATTCTTACTTCATTCAACATAAATGCAAACCGTTCACCATTAGGGCCTGATTTGAGAGGATGAATACAGGATTTGAATATTGGCCAACATTTTGAAATACATAAGGTGCAAGATTAGATTTGTTGATTGAAGGCACAAGTCAAAGAAGCATAGTGGGTCTAATTATGATGCATATGCCTGTGTATAAGCAGTTTGTTATTAAAATGACAAAAAAAGGTATTAAACCCAGCTAGGACAGATTCTCTCTGCTACTGATTGGAATTTCCTGTCTCATATTTAGTTTAATTTGTTGCATTGATTTGTTCCATAAATGCAAACCGTTCACCATTAGGGACTGATTTGAGAGGATGAATACAGGATTTGAATATTGGCCAAACATTTTGAAATGCATATGGTGCAAGATGAGATTTGTTGATTGAAGGCACAAGTTAAAGAAGCATAGTGGGTCTAATTGTGATGCATATGCCTGTGTATAAGCAGTTTGTTATTAAAATGACAAAAAAAAGGTATTAAACCCAGCTAGGACAGATTCTCTCTGCTACTGATTGGAATTTCCTGTCTCATATTTAGTTTAATTTGTTGCATTGATTTGTTCCATAAATGCAAACCGTTCACCATTAGGGCCTGATTTGAGAGGATGAATACAGCATTTGAATATTGGCCAAACATTTTGAAATGCATATGGTGCAAGATGAGATTTGTTGATTGAAGGCACAAGTCAAAGAAGCATAGTGGGTCTAATTGTGATGCATATGCCTGTGTATAAGCAGTTTGTTATTAAAATGAAAAAAAAAAAAGTATTTTATGGTATCTTATTAGGAGGGGGTCCGCGAATTTCATCAGAGATGTTTGGGGGTCCCTGGGGGGAAAAAGGTTGGGAACCACTGGTTTAGATGATAGCGCAAAGGTTTATCGTTTCTAGGAATTCCACCCTGGAAGGTGGTCTCACTTTTTTACGGTTTCACCCCGTAAAAACGCTGTTTCCGTATAAACGAAAGGCACATCCGAAAAAATATTTTTGCGGATTCACCTGCTAGCGTTTCCGTCTAAACAGGGCCTGAGTAGATTATATTTTTTTAGAATGTGACAATGATGGTACCTGAATGGTTTCTTGTCTATAATTTGTATTGCTTGTTTGTAAAGTGATTGAAGTGGTTTCAGAATGGTGGAATGTGAATTGGACCAGGTTATCAAACAGTATGTGATGTGGGAAAGAACCATTGAATGAAAATATAGCTTTGCTGCCTCGGTTGAAAGGAAGTTTCTTATGCACCTGAAGTTTTATAGGCTGAACTTTACCTTATTGCAGACTTTTTTTATGTGATTTTTGAAGCTATGGTTTGGGTCTATGTGTAATCCTAAATACTTGTATTCTGATACTACCTGTAATTTCTGACTGGAGATGAAGATATCCTGCTCTGCAACTTCTCTGTGGCCCTTGGAGAAGAACATACAGACAGTCTTAGAGACATTCAATTGTAAACAGCTGTTCTTAAGCCAGGATGTGACATTCACCATGACATTAGAAAATTTTGTTGCAACCTATTCTGTGGTTTTACAGTGTGTAAAGATCACTGTATCATCAGCATACATCAGTACATCACATTGGCCACACACAGAAGGCAAATCGTTAATGTACATGCTGAACAGGATTGGACACAAGACAGAGCCCTGCGGGACACCAGTTGACATACAGATGGCAGTAGATTTATGATTTTCAATTTTGACAAGTTGGGAACGGAATGAAAGGTATGATTTGAAGAGGTTGAGGAACTCTATGGAGAAGTTGAAATTGACCAGCTTTTGGAGTAGAATAGTATGGTTAACAGTGTCAAAAGCTTTCCTTAGATCAAGGAACACAGCCCCCACAACCCCACCCCTGTCCATTGAAGCCTTGACTCTCTAAAAAGAAGCATGTTGCTGTTTCTGTTGAATGGTTAGCCCTGATTCCAAATTGCATTGGGTGCAGTGGGAAGGAGCTGTTATTGAGATGATCAGTGACCTGTTTGGCAATCAGTTTTTCAAACACCTTGGACACTATGGGTAGAATACTGATGGGTCTGTAATTGGATGTCATGAGAGGGTCACCACTTTTAAATAAAGGGACCACAACTGCAGGCTTCCATGGGTTAGGAAAACTCCCTTGATTGAAACCCATATTGATTATATGGGTCAGTGACTTCACTATAGAGGAGTTTATCTCTTTCAGCATGAGTGTGTCCATGCCATATATATCCTTAGCTCTTGAGAATTTGAGGGATGTAATTATATTTGCAACCTCTATCTCAGTGACTGATTTTGGTATGACTGCTGGTTCATAAATATTGACAGTAGATGGCAGATTAGGACTACTGTCCTGAACTGCGACGCTTTGGGCTATTGCGGCCACAGACTCTGACGGATACTGTAAAGTTTTGTCATTGACCTTCAGTTCAATTGGCTTAATTGCAGCTTTGTTTTGACCAGTTAATTTCTTGATCTGATTCCATATAGCCTTTGAGTTACCGTGGGCATTTTCAATAATTGAGATGAAGAAATCTGCTTTTGCTTTTCTCAGTTCCCTTGTTGTTTTGTTTCTCAACATTACACATTTTTGTCTTTCGTGAGACAGCTTTGATTTTGTGGCAATTTATTAAGAAATGTCCCGTTCCTTCATTAGTTTCTTGACCAAATCGTTTGCCCAGGGGAGAGTCTGTTTCTTATTTTTGCGTTTTATCCTAATTGAAAATGTATTGATTGTGGATTGTAATTTTTCCGTAAAAACTTGACTAGTTGTTTCTAGGTCATTTTCAAGCAGTAGATCGTTCTAGTTTAAGTTTTGTATGGCTAATCTAAACTTCTCTTGCTTGTGTTTTGGAATTCTGGATTCACTTTCCCCAGCATTTGTATTGAACCGCTTGCCTGTTAGTTTTCTTGATATCAGCACCATATTATGGTCTGACAGCCCTGTTATCATATTGTGTGTTTTTGTAATTATTTCGGTCTATTAGTGAATATTAAGTCAATCTGAGTGCTGGTGCTGTTTGTTATTCGCGTTGGGCCTTTAACCATTTGAGTTAAGTTAAAACTGTCAGTAATTTGCTTGAGCTTCTTCCTTGTTGCCTTGTCCTCCCAGTTCAAGTTCAAGTCACCCATTATAATGACCTCTCTCTTATTGCGTGGCTTGAATCCGCTGCAGTAAGCCAGATAAACAAATTTATTAACACGCCTTTCAAGATGCGCTATTGGTCAGGACAGGCCGCCATGGCGGTGACATCATTAAGTTGATGGCTATTGATTGATATAAACAGAGTTTTGACAGTGCTCTGCTGATATGATATTTTTGCCGTCGTTGCGTGAGTTGGAAGTTTTATTTACTTGATCACTGTGATTGTGAAACGTGATTCCGTAGTGATACCAATGCATTCCGTTTAATTCAGGGATAGTGTGTGTGCGAGCAGCGAGCTGTGCTCCGTGTTTCTCACATTGTCGCTCTCTGCCCAATATCATAATATTGGGCATGGTTCAGATGCATGGTTCAGATGCATGCTGAATGGTGCGTGTGTGTACGAGCAGCTCATGTGAGCTGCGGTTTTTCCCTCCCGTCTTTTAGAAGCTAGCGATAACAACAATAACACTATGTTATGAATTATATATCGCAGTTCATTCAAGCGGGCTACGTGAACTATCAGCCACTGCTGTGTGACAAGGGTTGGTGTTTGTCACCCGCCCCGCTTACATAGCAGGGAAATATAATATAATATAATTTCTTGTCACAACCCATGCTGTTCCTCATACTAGCTCTGGATAGTTAACCACAAACTAATGCAAAGTCAAGTCAAGATACTCCTCTTCAACCTCCTTCCTAAAAAGATAGTCTGCTCTGGTACACTACTGACATTTTAAGACCACTTATTAAATGAAAACAGACATAATCCTTTCACTACCACACTACAGAAGGTTAACTATTTCACTACCACACTACATAAGGTTAACTCTTTCACTACCACACTACAGAAGGTTAACTCTTTCACTACCACACTACAGAAAGTTAACCCTTTCACCACCAGACTACAGAAGGTTAACCTTTCACTACCACACTACAGAAGGTTAACCTTTCACTACCACACTACAGAAGGTTAACTTTTCACTACCACACTACAGAAGGTTAACTTTTTCACTACCACACTACAGAAGGTTAACCCTTTCACTACCACACTACAGACGGTTAACCCTTTCACTACCATACTACAGAAGGTTAACCTTTCACTACCACACACACAGAAGGTTCACTTTTCACTACCACACTACAGAAGGTTAACCTTTCACTACCACACTACAGAAGGTTAACTTTTCACTACCACACTACAGAAGGTTAACCTTTCCCTACCACACACACATAAGGTTAACCCTTCACTACCACACTACAGAAGGTTAACCTTTCACTACCACACACACAGAAGGTTAACCTTTCACTACCACACTAAATTAAATAAACGATCATGACTTTTCCTTCTATGGGTGTGTGTTTGCAGTGCCACAAGACAGAGTCGTTGTCATAACAAAATAGCCTAGAACGTGGCCAGGTGTTAATTGCCCTCAGAGAGAGAGAGAGGGGCCATGCAGGATTACAATGCATTCTGGGTAGGGTTGTAGTTGTTTAACACTGTAAGTGTAAAACTTTCAAGGCCATTTTCTCCGAATACGTTTTGTGATATCACCATGATTCATAGGAAGTAGCTTGAAAAGTATCCCACCAAAATGTTCAAGTGATGGCTTATTTTGAAGGTATGAATCTGTACTTTCATAATATGTTAAAAAAAAATTAAGCTGCCTTAACAAGTCCCTACTGTCTACGGCTAGTCACATATGTGTATACCAGTCATCTGCTATGCTGCTGATAACAGACTGAAATATGGTATTGGTATCAGAGAATTTCCACAAAAATTGAATCTGATGCCTTCTGCCAATGTTCAACATGACAGAAATCAAAGCAAAGTGGTTTGATTTTCTGTGTTTTTTTTTACATATAAATATGTTGGATCTCTCTAATGGGGACAACTTGATTCTATGTCAATCATTACCCCAAACTGTAACTCTAAGTCTGTCCTGGTCAGTAAAACTGACAGTCTAAGTGTGTACTGGTCAGTAAAACTGACGGTCTAAGTGTGTACTGGTCAGTAAAACTGACGGCGGTCTAAGTGTGTACTGGTCAGTAAAACTGACGGTCTAAGTGTGTACTGGTCAGTAAAACAGACGGTCTAAGTGTGTACTGGTCAGTAAAACAGACGGTCTAAGTCTGTACTGGTCAGTAAAACTGATGGCCTAAGTATGTACTGGTCAGTAAAACAGATGGTCTAAGTGTGTACTGGTCAGTAAAACAGACATTCTAAGTCTGTACTGGTCAATAAAACTGATGGTCTAAGTATGTACTGGTCAGTAAAACAGATGGTCTAAGTCTGTACTGGTCAGTAAAACTGACGGTCTAAGTCTGTACTGATCAGTAAAACAGATGGTTTAAGTCTGTACCATTTAGTAAAACTGACTAAGTCTGTATTAATAATAACTTTATTTGTATATCACTTTTCATACAGAGGTTGCAGTTCAAAGTGCTTCACAACAGTATTATTATTATTATTATTATTATTATTATTATTATTATTATTATTATTATTATTATTATTATTATTATTATTATTATTATTATTATTATTATTATTATTATTATTATTATTATTATTATTATTATTATTATTATTATTATTATTATTATTAATTATTATTATTATTATTATAAGTCTGTATTGTTAACGTTTACTACTCAGTACCGACATTGAAAAAGTTGACATTGATGCAGCATCTCCACTTCAGGATAATTGTAACTCGGCAAAATGTAATCAATCTCCCCTTTGGGACAATAAAGATCTGATCTGAACGTGTTACATTGTGGATCAATTACTGTACAAGGCAGCCACTATAGCGGTAAAAGAGTCATTGACTGCAGTATTGATCTCCTTTTTACTCGGCCACTCGTTATCGTCTACGTACCGGTATTTACTGGGAGGTTATTATACATAACCCTGCCCACTAACGGCAGGATATGGATACCGATATAGGATATAGGATATGCCATTAGCAGACTACTTGGACCTAGATTTTAGATATAGTTATTTTTTTTGTATAGTTATTCACCAGACACTTCACCAGACACCAGTCATTAACCCTGCCCACTAACTACTGGTCATCAACCATGCCCACTAACTACTGGTCATTAACCCTGCCCACTAACTACTCATCATTAACCATGCCCACTAACTACTCCTCATTAACCCTGCCCACTAACTACTGGTCATTAACCCTGCCCACTAACTACTGGTCATTAACACTGCCCACTAACTACTGGTCATTAACCCTGCCCACTCACTACTGGTCATTAACCCTGCCCACTAACTACTCCTCATTAACCCTGCCCACTAACTACTGGTCATTAACCCTGCCCACTAACTACTGGTCATTAACCCTGCCCACTAACTACTCCTCATTAACCCTGCCCACTAACTACTCCTCATTAACCCAGCCCACTAACTACTGCTCATTAACCCTGCCCACTAACTACTCCTCATTAACCCTGCGACAAAATCCGACGAAATCCGTTCAGCGGTTCTCGAGTTACATGCCGGTATTTGAGGCTTGTGCAAAGTACACTGCAAAATACCACTCCCGACTTTTGGCGCAGTAGTTCCGTCAATCTAGATCCGATCTCGAAAATGATTGTGGATCGCTATAGCCAATGAGTGTGGCTTACTAATGAAACACCACATGGGGATGTATGAATATAACAAACAAAAAAAAACTAATGAGCGAAAACAGAAAGAGAAAAACAGCCGAATGAATTGAAGTCTATGAGAAAACTCAGTTTTTCTTTTGTACACAGTTTACCAAAATCACTACTAATCACTCATTTCTGAATGGATCTTTATGAAATATGTACTACATAAGGCTTCAGGCTATGGGTCCGTATGGATTTGTAAGCCATACCACCTTCTGGGGAAATACTACCTCTGGACTACTAACTACTACAGAAAAACTTGAATAACAAGTTTTTCTACAACTCAAGTTCAGACCTATGTTACTCTATTACGTTAGCACTAAAAGTGAATTTTTCAGAATGTCATCTTTCAAAAGAGACCAGGCTCATGCATGTGCTATAAGTATAAAGTATAGTATTTTGGTTTGCAAAAAAAGTATGCAGTCCTCAAGTTCAAGTTAAAAAATTTCCACTTTTCTGCCCGCTTGATAAGAGGTTCCCTGCCCACTAACTGCTCCTCATTACAGTCTTGTTCACAGCCTGTTTGTACAGTATGATAGATCACTCTATGTAGATGAGCATTTTGAAATTAATTATCTTACTCTGTCTCTCTCTCTCTCTGTGTCTCTGTGTCTCTGTGTCTCTGTGTGTGTGTGTCTCTCTCTCTCTCTCTCTCTCTCTCTCTCTCTCTCTCTCTCTCTCTCTCTCTCTCTCTCTCTCTCTCTCTCTCTCTCTCTCTCTCTCTCTCTCTCTCTCTCTCTCTCTCTCTCTCTCTCTCTCTCTCTCTCTCTCTCCCAGGATGGTGGAGTACTCTCTGGACCTTCAGAATATCAACCTGTCAGCCATCAGAACGATACGAGTCCTCCGGCCTCTTAAAGCCATCAACAGAGTACCTAGTAAGTACACACTTCACCCCTGTGTGTGTGTGTGTGTGTGTGTGTGTGTGAGTGTGAGTGTGAGTGTGAGTGCGAGTGCGAGTGCGAGTGCGAGTGCGAGTGCGAGTGTGAGTGTGAGTGTGTGTGTGTGTGTGTGTGTGTGTGTGTGTGTGTGTGTGTATGTGTGTGTGAAAGTAATAGAAAGATAAAATGAGAGTGAGAGAGAGAGAGAGAAAGAAAGAGGGAGGGAGAGAGAGAGACAGAGAGAGAGAAGAGGCAAGTATTATCTGTTATATATATATACTGAGAGAGAGATAGAGAGAGAGAGAGAGAGAGAGAGAGAGAGAGAGAGAGAGAGAGAGAGAGAGAGAGAGAGAGAGAGAGAGAGAGAGAGAGAGAGAGAGAGAGAGAGAGAGAGAGAGAGAAACTTGATGCTTTTAGCGCACTAGCAGCTAATGCTGACCCTGAGATGGTATAAGCCGCCTGTGGATTCAGATATATTAAGTCCATATAGACCTACAGTACTTCATTGCTTTGTTTCATTGCCATTGTTTTCATTCATATCCTGTCAGTGACAAATCTAACATGTCATAGGCCTACATATTTGAATATAGGATATGCCTTTAGCAGACTACTTGGACTTTGATTTTAGATATAGGTTTTTTTTGTATAGTTCTTCACCAGACACTTCACCAGACACCAGACAGTGTATTTATTTGTCCTTCAGTTTTCCTACAAGATTCAAGTTTCAAGTTTCTTTAATAGTTGTTATACCGAAGTACAGAATACTTTTATACAAAATGCTTCTTTCTGGTACCCTCCAGAGACTGTCCTAGACAAAAGATAAGTATGAAATAAAATAGTATAGCATGTAAAAATAGAAGTAAAAAATAGAAGTCACGTACGTAGACACAGTGTTCAGTATATACATATGTACAATGTTCAATGCAGAATAGAAGTAACTGAGTTACCATACAACATAAAATATACTATGCAATATAATAATATACAATATACTATATAATGCAAAGCAGAAATGGGATGAGGTACAATTTACAGTAAGGTGTACTGAGGTATGGGTTGTAGTGCAAATCCTTTGCCAATAAATATAAAGTGTGGTTAGGTCAGGGGTCTCAAACTTGCGGCCCGCGGGCCAATTGCGGCCCGCTGGATGATATTGTGCGGCCCCCTACTGGACATCAAAGTTTAGTGTTAATGCGGCCCGCGCGCAACTGTTTGCCGAGTCGTTGCGCGAGAGTTGGAAGTTTTATTTATTTTATCACTTGTAGGCTATCATAGCGCAGGCTTATGACAGCAACGTTATGTTAGTGACTTGGTTGAAACGTGATTCCGGAGTGATATCAAGTAAAGTGGAAGTCAAATGCATCCTCGCTATCTCTCTCCTCTGCGAGCAGTGCTCTGCATGTCCGACTGCACTGCCACTGTCTGTGTCTGTGTACGGGTCTGGTCCAATCATATACGCGTCCCGTCAGCGTTTTTCCCCCTCACCCACAGTCTGCGAATCAGAGGCAGAGTAGGGGAGTAGGGCGGGTCTTCACGGACTGCATGTTGTCTCTCTCTTTCAGTTCAAGTCGGAGCAGAGTTGACAGCGCATCTACAGTAAACTCGCTCCCAGTTTTATCTCCGTGAGATAAATGTAGCTATTAGCCTATTTTCGCCAGCAGGCAGCCAGCAGAAAAATATGGCATTTTCAAAGATGGTCAGTAAAAGAAAAGTCGACTGCAATTCAAAGGTTAATGTACTGAAAAAATATGCGTTCATCCTGAGTCCCAGCACCAAACCAATTATGTGACTATATGCCAAGAAACGGTAGCTATTTGAAAATAATGTATGACTGAAGTGATGGAGACCATGTTTGAAGGCAAACAAAAGCAAATCCCCCTCAGATCGCACAACAACCAGAATAACTGAAATACTGGCTGGTGATTTGATTAAACAGCTTTGTGATAGAATAAAAAAAATGCACAGTGCATTTCCATAGCTGTGGATGAGTCCACTGACACCACTGAGAAGCCTATGTTCTGAATAACCGTTCATGTTCTGAAGAACTGTTCATGTTCTGAAATGTTATTGCTAAAGATTGAGAAGATTGGATCAGTTGTACTTTTTTTTGAATACTTGAAACCCTTTTTGTGTGGAATATTTGATGTGGCCCAGCCTCACCCAGACTCTACCTCCAGCGGTAAATTGAGTTTGAGACCCCTGTTTTAGGTGTTCTAAAGTGTGGAGAGTGGGTGCTGCAGTGTGTTGTTTGTTTAAAGTGAGTGTGTGCGTGTGGATGTGTGTGTTGTGAGTGCATTTGATGGTTGTTGCATAGTGTTATTGTTCGTTGAGCAACCTGATGGCCTGGGGATAGAAGCTTCTTCTGAGTCTTTCTGTGCTTGCCATGAGACTCCGGTATCGCTTGCCTGACCGCAGCAGTTCAAAGAGGCAGTTGTTTGGGTGGCTGGAGTCCTTGATAATTCTCTCAGCCTTACCCCTGCACCGCTTGTTGTAAATGTTCTGGAGAGTGGGAAGCCCCCCTCCAATTGTGCGTTCGGCTGAACGTGCCACTCTCTGTAGTCTGCTACGGTCTTGTGCGGTGCTATTCCCAAACCAGGAGGTGATGTTGCCAGTCAGGATGCTCTCTATTGTACATGAGTAGAAGTTCTTAAGGATCTTCTGACTGACTTGGAACTTCCTTAGGCGCCTGAGGAAGTAGAGGCGTTGTCGTGCCTTCTTCACAACACTGTCAATGTGTGTGGTCCATGTCAAGTCCTCGGTGGGCTCTGAGGTACTTAAAACTGTTCACTCTCTCAACCGGTGCCCCGTCGATGCTGAGGGGGCTGTAGTCCCTGACCCCCGACCTCCTAAAGTCCACAATCATCTCCTTTGTTTAGCTGACGTTCAGGGAGAGGCTGTTCTCCTGGCACCATCCTGCCAGGACCTTGACCTCTTCCAGGTAGGCCCTCTCATCGTTTGCAGAGATCAGGCCCACCACTACAGTGTCGTCAGCAAATTTGATGATTGTGTTGTTGTTCCGCTGAGCCACACAGTCATGTGTGTACAGGGAGTAGAGGAGGGGACTCAGAACACAGCCCTGGGGGGCCCCTATGTTGAGGGTGATGGATGAGGAGGTGCAGTTGCCTGCTCTCACCACCTGTGGTCTGCCCGTCAGGAAGTCTAAGACCCACTGGCAGAGGTCATAGTTCAAGCCCAGGTCCCTGAGCTTGGCTATGAGTTTGGAGGGGACTATGGTATTGAATGCTGAGCTGTAGTCGATGAATAGCATTCTCACATAGTTCCCCTGCCTCTTGTCCAGGTGTGATGCTGCTGTGTGCAGCACATGGGCTATGGCGTCCTCCGTGGACCTGTTGGCGCGGTATGCAAATTGCAGGGGGTCCAGGTTGATGGGGAGGGAGGAGCAGATGTAGCCCTTTACTAGCTTCTCAAAGCACTTCATGGCTATGGAGGTGAGAGCTACAGGGATATTAGCATTGTTAGCATTCCTCACAGTAACAATGGGGCACAGCTAGCTTTGGGAGGCTTGGCGTTGGAAGAAAGGTGCCCAGAGAGGGTGTGGTGGAGGTGAAGATCCCCACCTCCAACACCACATTGAAGGAATCCTTGTTTTTCAATGTATATATGATGTAAATATCTGGAGATGACAGCATCTGCTATTAGATCTCACATGAGGAGGACAGTATTTAGTGGTGTGTGTTTTCAAGTTAGACTGGGAAGCCACAGTGCCATGGGCTGGGCTCCGAGGTTGTCGGCAGGTTTGTAATATCAACAACTGATATGCACTGGTGGGGGAGGTTTGGTCAGAGCTACGGGGAGAGGTTGACATTGATAGAAACGGACGTTTAGTGTGTTAAAAGTGACCAGCCATTGCCATGGTAGCGTGTCACGTAGTAACGAGAAGAGGGGGCGGGGCCCTGTTGCTAGGGGGAGAATGTTATGAGAGGTGAGTTCCTTCTGGGGTAAGTTAGATTGAGACACGACGCACAGGCGAGCAGACGCATTGATCAGAGACTTTGAGATCCCTCCCCACCCTCGCTGGGTGTGGGAGGGGAAGTGACACATCATCGCTAGCTTCGGCTAACAGGGAATGGTTGTTGGCTATGACGAGGCCCAGAACCATTGGACTAATAGCATAAGAGACGGTGGAGAAGAATGAATTAAGACTGTTCAAGGACCTTACAGAATTGGTTACATCTGGTACGAAGCTATGTTTATCAAAATAAACATGAGGATCTAAGAAAAGAGATCACGTTGCAGTGTCGTTTCTTCTGACCACAGATGTACTAACAGGGGTTGATACACTGTGAGACAGCTAATGAGATATCCAAGTAAAATGACACAATGCGGAGGCCAGTCACGGAACAACAGGTGATGAGTGAGAGAAATTATTAAAGGCTAGAAACACTGTTATCTAACAACATGCATCCATGCCGGCCTGGAACCACATCTGAAGATACATTCATACTCCTGCACAACACCATTAAACTGTTGTACATTTATTACACATATTTCACTCCAAAGACCTTCCTCAAGATAGTGAACATCTACTATGTGAACAAGTATTATATAGGTTACAGTAAATGTAGGACAACTACTGTGATTTTGCACATTTCCTAGGATATGGCATCCTGTGAGGCCAGTCATCTGTTAACACAATAACTGCCACGCAATATCAGCATCTTATAGCTCTACCGCCAGGCTGTAAATGTCACTCACCTTGTTTGCAGGGCTATAACTATTTAAATATTATAGCTATATCTGATATACTATTGCCCATTCGACATCGGGTATCTATCGTTCAAGATGTGGGAAAGTATTACTTTTTCCATTCATACATTCTCATTTTATACCGTGGTGAATATAAGTATAGTTTTAGAGTGGTCTGGGGTATTTTCCTAAAACGCTAGTTATAGGCCCCAACGCATATTATACTTAATCCATTGGCATTTCGTCCCTATAGATGCTACAATTAAAAATCCAAATGCATATGATCGGTATATATTATGTTCCATCATGCATGAAGGAAATGGGGGGGGGGGTCGTTTATGATGAATTGATTGTCAATAATGGCATTCGTTAGTACAACTGCATACGTTGATCAGATGGATTGCAATAAAAGAAATGGACAATCAAGCTGGAATTAACGTTAGATTGCTCTTACCTCCGGCCGATGATACTGCAGAAAAGATATTCCAATTATTCGATTGCCATCTGCTAGACCGTATGTCCATTTGGCCGACACCATAAACTCCAAAAGCATAATGATTCTTGCGTCTCGAAGGCGATTCAATGCACTCGACTGTTCATCTGGATTCACGTTACAAGAAAACTGCGCCGGGACGAAATTCACAGATGCACCGACTCATACTTCCTGTAGAAAGTAAGTGCAACATCGGCCGAAATCCACCAGGCGGCGGTATCGGGCCGGTGCAATCGCAGACAGAGTGCCAGAGTCTCCCAGAGCCTTTCTCGATGAATTATGTAATGGGAAATAGCGGATAAAAGAAATAACGATCACAATAACGAGTTGACTTGTTGTTGGCGTTATTCGATTGGACGGCAATAACGAGTTAACTTGTTTTTGGCGCAGAATGTGTTAATAAGGCACATGGTTTATACCCTCATGTGATTAAATTATCCACATCTTTTTACACACATTTGTTCACCTCCCTTACCTTAACCCTAGCCTTAACCTCACTGAAGACATTACACCTAACCATAACCTAACCCTTACCTTAACCCTATAACCTTCACCTCACTGGAGTCATTGTGTCTAGCCCTAACCTAACCCTTACCTTAACACTACCCTTCACCTCACTGGAGACGTCATGTCTGGCCCTAACCTCAAATAGTGATGGTTGTTAATATCCTAATCGGTTTCAATTATTCATCACAAACTAAAAGCACACTTGCCATGACGCAGGACATCATTATTAAAAGGGTCCGTTATCCTCTCAACCTGATGTGAGGGGGGGGGATATCCGTGGGAGGGCGGGGACGCTCTCTCATTGTCGGTACACAGTGTGAGAAGAGCATTTATGCAGGTGAACACCAGAAAAGCTGCTGGCCCAGATGGAATAACAGGACGCTAACCAGCTAGCCCCAGTGTTCACCGCTATATTTAATCGATCCCTGGCGGAGTCAGTGGTCCCTGCCTGCTTCAAGATGTCTACCATCATCCCTGTACCAAAGAAACCCTCCCCAACATGTCTTAATGACTACAGACCGGTGGCACTCACCTCTGTGGCCATGAAATGTTTCGAGAGGCTGGTCAAGGATCACATTTGTGCCTCCCTCCCCAGTGATATGGACCCTATGCAATTTGCATACAGGCCAAACAGGTCCACTGATGATGCGGTCTCCCAAGTACTGCACATCACCTTGACCGCCAGAAGGGGGGCTATGTGAGACTGTTGTTCATTGACTACAGCTCAGCGTTCAACACCATAGTCCCCACCAGACTGGTGGACAAGCTGATCGAGCTGGGTCTGAGCTCCGCTCTGAGCGCCTGGATACTGGACTTTCTGAGCGAAAGGCCCCAGGCGGTCAGGGTGGGGGGTCAGACCTCCAACACCATCACCCTGAGCATCGGGTCCCCCCAGGGCTGTGTTCTGAGACCCCTGCTGTACTCACTATACACACACGACTGTGTGGCCAAGTTCAGCTCCAACTCCATAGTGACGTTTGCGGACGACACAGTGGTGGTGGGGCTGATCTCGGACAACGACGAGAAGGCCTACCGGGAGGAGGTTGAGGTACTGGAACGTTGGTTCAACAGCCTACTCCTGAACATTGGTAAAACCAAGGAGCTGATCGTGGATTATAGGAGAGGACAGCAGGAGACACACACACCACTGAGGATAAACGGGGCTACCGTGGACAGGGTGAGCAGCTTTAAGTACCTGGGGGTCCACATCTCAGAGGATCTGACATGGACAACACACATAGACTCAGTCGTAGAAAAGGCGAAGCAGCGCCTCTACCACCTGAGACAGTTAAGGAAGTTCAGAGTATCTGGGAAGATACTCCAGTCCTTCTACTCCGGAGCTGTAGAGAGCATCTTGACTGGAAACATCACTGTCTGGTATGGAAACAGCACGGCACAGGACAAGAAGACCCTACAGAGAGTGGTGTGCTCAGCCAGGCGTACCACAGGTATTGCACTACCACCCCTGCAGGTTCTATACAACAAGAGGTGCAAATCCAGAGCCTGCAGAATAATGAAAGACCCTCACCACCCCAACAACAGCCTGTTCATGCTGCTGAGGTCAGGCAGACGCTTGCGAACACCAGCTACCAGGACAGAGAGACTTCGGCTCAGCTTCTTCCCCCAGGCCATCAGAGCCACACACAAGCACACATGAGCACACACACAACACACACACTGTACACGCTCACACACTAGCAGCCACTTTAACATGAGCAAGCACACACTCATGCGGCACATGCTCACACTTATGGCCACTTTACAAAAGGAAAGGTCACTTTAAGAATAGTATAGTATAACTTGAGACTGTATAATATAGCATGTACATAAAGACCCAGTGCCTCATCCGTAGCTAACAGTGTATTGCACTACCATAGGACCTAGCATGTCCTATCATGCTCTGTAAAGAACTTATGTACATATACCGATATGCCCTACTCTGTTTACTGTTTTATTGCACAATGTCGTTCTATTGGATTCTATTTTATATTATTACTATTGTATTATGCACATCGTTGCGGGCAAGACCACCCGCATTTCATTGTATACTCGTATGCCGTGACAAATAAAACTCTTGACTTGACTTGACTTGACTTGACTTGATGGGGAATTACATAAATCACTGTTACTGTTAAAACATATTTACCTCAACATATACACTCCACCAGGAAGAACTGAGTTGTTATTGTGAGCAGAGTTGTGGGTAATCCTCTCCTCCCACGGTTGCACCAAAATAGCAGGCAGGAGAAACGGCCTTGTGTTTGCAGGTAACACGAGTTACGGTCCCTTTCAGAGCGTTGCTAATGGGCCAATCAAACTAATAGAGACATAGGGAAACACACTATAGCTGTTGGGGGTGGATAATCGGTGGAAATATAGCCTGGGAGTAAGTCTCACTGTGGGCTGGGTGTTTTACTACCTAGAGGGAGTGGGTGACTGCTAGCTAGCACAGCCCATTACTTACACGAACACTGGTGCGTGTGAACGCTCTCTCTCTCTCTCTCTCTGGCCTACTCTGGCTACTCTATTACAGACTAATGAAGATATAAGTTCACACACAAGCTTAGAATGGTACTGAGGGAGATGCATGCTCGACAGCACACGTCAGCCTTTTAGCCCCCATCCTCCAGTCGTGCATGTTTAGAGGAATATGTCAGATGTTAGATCGAAGTGACTTGAAGTATCTGGTAACATTTTATGTCAGGGGATGCTGTGATGAATTTTTCATTTCATTTCAAACCTTTATTTAAACTCGAAATGGCAACTGAGGTTTGTCATGTTGAGTGTAGCCTACATACAGAGTTAAGCAAGAAAAGGCATATCAAATCACACAGAATATAAAAGTAAGTAAGACAAGTAAGGATAGTAATGAATTAAAACATGTACAACTTGATTGA
>NC_140178.1:81321015-81323515 GCF_963971535.1 Notolepis coatsorum | reverse complement strand
CTTTTTAAATTGTATTGCTAAATTGACATTACTATGGCCCATTCAACATCAATTATCTATCGTTCAGGATGTAGGAACGTTTAACTTTTTCATTCACACATTATACTAAAATACCGTCCAGAGTATAAATATGTTTTTATCGTTTTCTGCTGTATTTCATAGAACGTGAGTTATAGCCATAAATGCATATATTAGATGATCAAATGCAGTTTGACACCGATCAATGTTATATTAAAAATGTCACATGTACATGATCCTAAACGTCATGACTGGTCATCTGCTGGTGACCGGAGGGGGGGGGGGTCATTTATAATGCAATGACCGACGTTAAATGATTCATTTAGTATGGGTGATATATAGATCAGAGCAGTTTGTATGGTTAATAATAATCAAAAATGCTGAAACTCACCCCAGTCTCCTCTTATCGTTGGGTGATGAGCGTGGAGCAAAAAGATCACTATTATGGGATGTTGATCTGTGTGATCCATTTCCAGGTTGTATAATACTATATACGTCCAAATAATGTTGTTTATTGAGTTATGGCAACGGATCGATATCCAGTGTGTCAAGATGGAGTCCCGCGAGCGATAGCGAGTGGCCAGACGGAATAGGGGACGACACCAAGCACTTCCGGCCACTTCCGGTTTTGGCAACTCGCCGATCGGCCACCAGGTGGCGGTATTGAAGCGTTGGAGAGTTGAGCGGAGATCTACAGCACCAGTCAAGACTCCGTGGGTGAAATGTGAATACCATGACGAAAATTTTAAATATTGATCTCAATGACGTCGTAATCAGTCATTGGCAGACAACGCATGGCGGAGAATGACGTGGTAATCAGTCATTGGCCGAAACTACAAACTCTTCAATCTAAAAAGGTTTGTGGACCTGATGGCATCTTGAATGAGATGATGAAAAATATGAACAAGAAATTCCAATTGGCTATATTAAAACTATTCAATTTGGTCCTGAGTGTAGGATATTTTCCTGACATCTGGAATCACGGACTCATAACCCCAATCTATAAAAGCGGAGACAAATTTGACCCTAATAACTACAGGGGCATCTGTGTGAACAGTAATCTGGGGAAGGTTTTCTGTAGTATTATGAATACCAGACTTTTAAACTTCCTTACCAAGCACAATGTCTTGAGTAAAAGCCAAATTGGATTTATACCAAAACACAGCACAACCGATCATATTTACACCCTACATACCCTAATTGATAAACATATAAACCAAGTTTTATTGACTTCCAAAAGGCTTTTGATTCTATTTGGCATACAGGACTGTTCTATAAAGTTATAGAGAGTGGTGTAGGGGGTAAAACATATGATATTATTAAATCAATGTACTCTGGTAATATGTGCAGCGTAAAAATTGGCAAAAAAAGAACAGTATTCTTTACCCAAGGGCGAGGCGTTTGTCAGGGCTGCAACCTCAGCCCGGCACTCTTCAATATCTATATTAATGAATTGGCTAATATACTAGAAAAGTCCTCTGCCCCCGGTGTAAGTCTCCACAATCGGGAAGTGAAATGCCTGCTCTTTGCAGATGACCTGGTTGTGTTGTCCCCCACAGCAGACGGCCTACAGCAGAGCCTGGACCTGCTAGAGCATTACTGTCAGACCTGGGCCCTGGCAGTAAACTCCAAAAAGACCGAAATAATGATATTCCAAAAAAGATCCAGATCTCAGGACGTCCTACCAAAGTTCTCAATTGGTACAAAACATGTAGAGTACTGCACACATTACACCTATTTAGGCCTAAAACTAAGTTCAACTGGACATTTTAAGGAAGCAGTCAATGAGCTGAGAGGGAAAGCATGCCGGGCTTTCTATGCCATAAAAAGAAATATACAAACAGAAATACCAATTCGAATCTGGTTAAAATGTATTGAATGTGTTATTGAACCAATTGCACTCTATGGCAGTGAGGTGTGGGGTCCACTTACAAAACAAGATTTTACCCAATGGGACAAACACCCCATTGAGACCCTGCATGCAGAGTTCTGTAAGATTCTCCTACATGTCCAGAGGAAAACTACAAACAATGCATGCAGGGAAGAATTAGGCCGTTACCCACTAATACTAAAAATACAAAAAAGAGCAATTAACTTTTGGACACACCTAAAACAAAGTAACCCCCTCTCGTACCATTATCAAGCCCTGCAGTGCCAAGAGCTGAGGAGCATCAGGAACCCCCTTACCCAGCTGGTCCTGAGGCTGAGTCCACAAACCTGCTCTTTTTTTTTTTTTAAACTTTGGCCATTCCCTTGGCTCTTTTATGTGTTTATCACATTTATACTGGTCAAGGATGACCGACAGAAACAGGCTGAAAGGGTTCAGATGGGGGGGAAGACACTCTGGGAAAGGCACGGCTGCAGTCGGGATTCGAACTTGCTAAGCCCCAGATCCGTGACGAGCACGGTTGTCCACGACGCTGAAATAGCGCTCGCGGTACGTGGTGAGCTACTGGAGCTCCCCCAAACCTGCTCTCTTAAC
>NC_140178.1:81288515-81318515 GCF_963971535.1 Notolepis coatsorum | reverse complement strand
AACTTCTCTCAATCATTCCAATAATACACAGTTGGATGTGTTAGTTTGGTTGGATGCACTTCAAGCTGCTTCCACATGGAGGCAACTTGTCTTTTTTGTAGTTGTGGGAACTACTTTTTCTGGCGGATGGTTTTTTCAATAAATCTTCGATTAATGTGTGTTTATTGTATAGAAATAAGGTTGGATGAATCTGGCAGTTGTATAAAAGCTTTACACCACTTGTAGTCGTGATTTGTGACCAATAAACCATGCCTAGGGGGGTCTAACGACCCTCGGCTGCGCCTCGGGCCTAACGACCACCCCTAGGCATGGTTTATTGGTCACAAACCACTCCTGCGCGTGATGTAATGCTTAAGTATAGTAGTCTACTGAATGAAAAGGGAAAACTGCAGGCATGTATGCAGGCGTCCACTGGAGTACTGTAGACTTCAAGCGTGAAAAAACAGCAGGGTGGAGTGGCGTGAGAGTGATCAGCATGGACCCGGTGTGAACAACAGCTACGGTTACAATGAGAGCGCTTCACTTCTGAGAGACGGATGAGTAAAAAGATTGTCATATAGACAGTCATGTCAGCGTAGCTCAACACGCTGCGGTACCTGCAGGCTCTCAAACCAGAACACGCAACAGCATGGAATAGTGCTGAGCGAGAAGGATCTGAATGGAGGACGTGGTAAACAGCTGTGTAACCGCAAGCTGTGCGCAGTGCGCACTGCCTTGAAATCACACGAGGCGATGAGTACAAGCTATAGATAAAAAGCACACCTGGCTCAAATGAATGACAAACACAAGCTTTAGAAACAACTTGCGCTGTCGCTGCAGGTGTTTCAAGAGATGTGAGCTTGTGCTTTCCCCTGTATAAAGAGTCTTCAGTGTTCTGTCATCTTTCATCTTGACAGAACCAAAGTAATGGCAAAGTAGCACATTGTTTTTTTTATATTGCAAGTGAAATTGAAATAGTGGTTCCTTACACAACACGTTACTAGAAGGAGTAATGTTATTACATAGTAGCTCCTTACACAATATGTTACTAGGAGGAGTAATGTTATTAGTAGCTCCTTACACGACACGTTACTAGGAGGAGTAATGTTATTTTACACATTACTTACCGTCTCGACACTGGCCTTAGGCTTCTTTATCTTTTCTGACAGAATTGGTGTAAGATGGAGAGAATGTGAGAGGGAATAGAAGAAAGAGGAAGAAGACAATAAATAGAAAGAAAAAAAAAAGACCTCCCCCTCTTCTTCTGCTGTGAATAGTGCAGCCAGGTAGCTGTAAATGCATTCCTCTGGTGAGTGAAGGGAGGCATCCATCTTTATCTGCAAGCAGCAAGAGCTGGCAAGCTGTTGCTAATGCCAGGAGGGGAGGGAGGGAGGGAGAGAGAGAGAGATAGAGAGACAGAGAGAGAGAGAGAGAGAGAGAGAGAGAGAGAGAGAGAGAGAGAGAGAGAGAGAGAGAGAGAGAGAGAGAGAGAGAGAGAGAGAGAGAGAGAGAGAGATAGAGAGAGAGGGAGAGATAGAGATAGAGAGAGAGAGAGAGAGAGAGAGAGCGAGAGAGAGAGAGAGAGAGAGAGCGAGAGAGAGAGAGAGAGAGAGAGAGAGAGAGAGAGAGAGAGAGAGAGAGAGAGAGAGAGAGAGAGAGAGAAGGAAGGAAGGTGAGATGAGAATTAGATTGCACAGAAATTCATCACTCTTCTTTTTCTCTTTTCCCTTAAAGAGAAGTCGCATGGATTTCACATAATATGAATAATAATAATAATATATATATTATTATGTATATGGCTGTCAATCGACTTATCGCATTTTTTACATTGTATCACTAGGGTTGGGTAGTCAAGTAGATAAGATTGTCATATAGACTAGCTGGGTAACTTTGCCTATAGGCCTCTGTGAGAACGGTCATGTCAGCGTAGCTCAACACGCTGCGGTACCTGCAGGCTCTCAAACCAGAACACGCAACAGCATGGAATAGTGCTGAGCGAGAAGGATCTGAAAGGAGGACGTGGTAAACAGCTGTGTAACCGCAAGCGGTGCGCACTGCCTTGAAATCCCGCGAGGCGATGAGTACAAGCTATAGATCAAAAGCACACCTGGCTCAAATGAATGACAAATACAAGCTTTAGAAACAACTTGCGCTGTCGCTGCAGGTGTTGCAAGAGATTTGAGCTTATGCTTTGCACCATGTTTCCATGTTTCCATGTTTTATCTGTTCATAAATGTACCTTAACCCTTTCACTGCCACAGGACAGAAGGTTAACCCTTTACCATCACACAACCGACGGCGATGCTCCATCATTAGCATTCGCGGATCTAATGATGGAGCATCGCCGTCGGTTGTGTGATAGTAAAGGGCTAACCTTCTGTATTGTCACAGTGAAAGGGTTAACCGGCTGTTATGTGGCAGTGAAAGGGTTAAAGGGATATTTTTCAAGTGTTTAATACTCTTATCAACATGGGAGTGCTTGACAGATATGCTTGATTTATGCAAAGGTATGTTTATTAAATAAAATAAAGAACCAAAATGACAAATAAATAAATATGCTGCAAGAACAGATGGCCATATTGACCTGCTAAATGTAACATTACTCAGTAATATGAGTACTCACACAATGTAGTGTCCAACTTTA
This sequence comes from Notolepis coatsorum, assembly GCF_963971535.1. NCBI lineage: Eukaryota > Metazoa > Chordata > Actinopteri > Aulopiformes > Paralepididae > Notolepis > Notolepis coatsorum. Next base: position 81,315,892 of record NC_140178.1, on the reverse strand, counting down.
CTCTTATAAAGATTCACTGAAACATCCCTCTGGTGTTTCCATGGTATTTGTTCAAACAAGAAGAAAAGCATCGCTTTTGACACCGGAATCGAAAATATTTTGATTATATCTAACCCCAGTTCTCACAGGTTGAGATAAGAGAGAACTTTATCATCCACCAGAAAATTGCTTTGTTGTCAACAGCTTTGTACAGCAATGGGAAGTCTGATGGTAAATAAGAACATTTCATTTAATGTCAACCCTTTATTTATACTTGAAAGGCAACTGAGGTTTCCCTCATTCACAGTCACGTCGAGTGTATACATACAGAGTTAAGCAAACACACAGCGTTAAACAATTTTTTTTAATATAAATTCACACAGCATACAACCATAACAATTAGACAGGTAAGGATAACAATCAATTAAAACATGTACAACTTGATTGACAAGGGTTGGAGATCAATGTTTTAAACTCTGCAACAGAGGGGAGAATCTCAAGCCTCAAGGACTGTTGGAGTTTATTCCATGAGCTAGGGACATCATAGCGGAATGCAGATTTACCCTGCTCCGAGCAAACTCGAGGGACCTTAGGGGCAGGGCAGCCAGTCACTAGAACGGGTTCCATAGGTACCAAAATTCCATTCCAATAATGATGTAGTGTAAGGAGGTAGTTTACCAATAATGGCCTTAAAAATGAACAAATACCAGTGTTTGTTGCGCCTCTCCATCAGCGAGGACCAACCTTCTCATAAAGGACACAGTGATGTCTTATCTATCATTATCATTAGTGATTAATCTGAGGGCAGAGTGATATACAGAGTCCAAGGATTTAAGAGTCGAGGTCGCAGCATGTCTATACATGACATCACCATAGTCCAGGACTGATAAGAAAACTGCTTCGACAACTCTCTTCCTACTAATTAAAGGAAAGCTGGTTCGGTTTCTGTATAGGAAGCCAATTTGGAGGCAAGGTTTTCAACATGGAATTAAAATGTCAATTTCTCATGATGATTAAGTATCTAAGATGTAATGAGGAATTGTATGGTAACAAGTAGTTACTCAAACTGTTTCTCTAGTCTAGACCTGAGTGCAGGGAATTCCGAATTCTGTCGGAACTTGGAGGCAAGATATTTATATTCAGTGACTCTCAATGCTAGAACCCCTTATAGACTAGGCAGAATTTCAGAAAATGTGCTTGTATAAAGTGCTGAAGGCATTTCGTGTTTATTTTTGGTACAGAACATTTCTAGGGGTATTAAGGGGTGCTGAATCCAAATTTGCTGTATACCAAGCTCAAAAATGTCAAATAAGGCCTCAAAATTGAGAAATCCAACATGGCCGCCAGCACCAGGCCCTCTCTCCACAAAAACAGGTGCTAAACCCACAGTTTTTATTCTACTGACATGCAACTTTGCACAGAACATCTGCACCTATGGAGGAAGAGAGTAGGAATATAGCTGGGGTGCAACCATGAGTAACAGGGTGTTTTTGACTGTCTAACTGTAATCTTTGTATAGGTGAGGATAAAAAAATGACATTTATTCAGTGTTTGCAGGAATACGACAGCAATTTGGTAATAACTGTACAGTGTTGGACACCAACATTAGAATCCCCCAAGTCTTAGCTTTCTTCAGGCACCAAGTTTATGCAAGTAGCTCTTATAGATCTGGATATATAAGCATTTTAATGTAAGCATGCTGTTTTAGGCGAATTTTCTAAAAATAAATGGTGGGGCTTAATGAGTTAAGTGTGACTACACAAGGTACAAACCTGAATTAAATGTGCTTTTGTAAGTTTTCTTACATACATCAACAAGGACGTAGTCACACCGGAGATTCAAGAATCCATACTTGGCGCAGAACACCTTGGACAGGCACAACTGAACATGTTTGTGGACAAACGTTTGTGTGAACCTCCAGATAGTGACCAGCACCTGAACCTGAAATCACCCATTCGAAAGAACAAAGCCAAGACATTTGCCTCTTTGTATGAAGTTGTGCAACTTTCCAAGAACAAGCAAAACACCATCAAAGTGGACAGGCAGATTCTACAAAGGCTCATCACAGCTTACAGAGCAGGTCGTAAGGTAGACCTTGACAATATCCTCCAGCATGAGCTCATGCCCATCACGCCATCTCTGGCCACAACTAACGGGAGTCTACATTCCACCAACAAGTCTGTGTTAGCAAATTTACTGACGAAACAAGTTAAAACCCCTGCAGATCTTACCCTTCAGGGACCCAGCTGCCTGGTCATTGATGGCCAAGCTCTGGTAATGGCACTCGGAAAGCCACCTGACACTACAACATTTGGTGACTATGCCAACAAGTTCACTGACACCGTGTTGAAGATGGGAGCAAAATACCAGAGGGTAGATGTCGTCTTTGACAGATACCATGACCAATCCATCAAAACAGGCACAAGGGTGAAACGCAAACAGCGCCACAGACCAGTACGTTGTGAAATCAAAAACAAGTCTGTTCCACTTCCTGCCGATTGGTCGAGCTTCATGGCCCTTGAAGACAACAAATCAGATATCGCTCAACTACTCTCAAACCACCTGATAGAACACAGCCCGGATGATGAACCTGTAGTTGTAGTATGAGAGAGGTTTGCTGAAGCGACAACTGTCAAGTCAACATATCCAGATCTTGAAGTCTCCTCTCTTAGTGCTGACCATGAGGAAGCTATACACGTCTGATTTTCTCATCCAGGCTCCAGTGGAAACAATCGTCGTGTCAGCGCGTGACACAGATGTGCTGCTTCTACTCTTGGCTCACTATGACAGAATCCGATGTACGCATCTCTACATGAAAGCTGGATCTCTACATCTCTACATCCACCTGCAAGACTGTATACTCTAGACTGTTTGTCGTTAACAGAATTGTGAACATAATGCCTATAACAGAGAGAAAAAAAGGAATGAAGGAACAGAATAAATCACTGTAAGGACAATTGTATCATGTGTTCGAATATACTTGTACGGGAGCTGGCTATAATCTTTTAATTATCTTCTACTCTATTCTATTCAGGAAGAGTCACATGGCATGTATCGAAGCATGCAACTGTAAGAAAGTCAACACCTGCCGGAACACTGAGGAAGAGTGTGAATAAGCTGTCACTGTAAGGATTACTGTAACAAGTATTCAAACGTACAGAGGAAGATTCCGGTAAAAAGCGGGAAGGTGGAATAGCTTTCATGTTGAACAACAATTGGTGTGATCCAGGCAACGTGAAAGAGCTTTCAAACCACTGCTCCCCAAACCTGGAGTATATATCCATCAAGTGCCGGCCATTCTTTCTCCCGAGAGAATTAACGTTCTGTCATTCTGATCGGAGTGTATATTCCACCACAAGCAAACACAGGCGACGCACTCTCCAAGCTCCACAAAGAGGTAAACAAGCTCCAAGCAGCTAACGTTGATGCTGCTATTGTGGTTGTGGGTGATTTCAATAGCGCTAATCTGAGAAAAGTGCTGCCAAAATTCTACCAGCATGTGACTTCTTCTACCAGAGGCGGGAATATTTTAGACTATTGCTACTCGCAATTTAAGAGCGGTTAAAAATCACATGCTGCCAGTCCTTCCGGCAAGTCAGATCACGACGCCATCTTTCTTGTACCGCAGTATAAACAAAGTCTCAAGCACATTCCTGTAGTATCGCGAGAGGTGAAGCGCTGGACGGTGGCGTCGGAGGAGACGCTCCAAGCTGCACTAGAATGTACAGACTGGGGGGTGTTCCGCGATAACACAGATAATATTAATGACTACACGGAAACAGTGCTGGACTTTGTTTGTACTTTGGTAGAAGAAACAATCCCCTCTACCACAATTAGAGTTTACCCAAACCAAAAGCCCTGGGTAGACAAATCCGTCCGTGAAGCTCTGAAGGCGCGCACCTCAGCATACAACGCCAGGCTTGTGACAACATGGCAACAACAACATGGCAACATGAATGACCACAAGGTGGTGAGATACAATGTTAGGAGGAAAGTAATAGAAGCAAAAAGGCGCTACAGGGATTCAATTGAACTTCAATATGAACAGGCTGACTCTAGAGCTATGTGGCAGGGCCTCAGAACGATGACAGATTACAAAGGCACCTCCCTCAAACTGAACAGTGACATCCAACTGGCAAATGATCTCAATACCTTCTATGCGAGGTTTGAGGCTGGGAATAACAGCACCAGCCTACAAACCACTGCAATGGAGGAGGGGGGCACTGCTGATGGAGACTCAGTGTTCAGGATAACAGAACATGAGGTGAGGAGGACGTTTAAGAAAGTGAATATCAGGAAGGCAGCAGGTCCGGACGGTATCCCCGGCCGCATCCTAAAAGTCTGTGCTGACCAACTGGCCCCGGTATTCACTGACATATTTAACCTGTACTTAGAACAGGCTGTCATCCCCACCTGTCTGAAGAAGTCCACCATTATCCCTGTACCCAAAAAATCCAAGCCAGCTTGCCTCAACGACTACCGCCCTGTAGCTCTCACCTCCATAGCCATGAAGTGCTTTGAGAAGCTAGTGAAGGGCTACATCTGTTCCTCCCTCCCCATCAACCTGGACCCCCTGCAATTTGCATACCGCCCCAACAGGTCCACGGAGGACGCCATAGCCCATGTGCTGCACACAGCAGCATCACACCTGGACAAGAGGCAGGGGAACTATGTGAGAATGCTATTCATCGACTACAGCTCAGCATTCAATACCATAGTCCCCTCCAAACTCATAGCCAAGCTCAGGGACCTGGGCTTGAACTATGACCTCTGCCAGTGGGTCTTGGACTTCCTGACGGGCAGACCCCAGGTGGTGAGAGCAGGCAACTGCACCTCCTCATCCAGCACTCTCAACATAGGGGCCCCCCAGGGCTGTGTCCTGAGTCCCCTCCTCCACTCCCTGTACACACATGACTGTGTGGCACAGCGGAACAACAACACAATCATCAAATTTGCCCACGACACAGTAGTGGTGGGCCTGATCTCTGCAAACGATGAGAGGGCCTACCTGGAAGAGGTTAAGGTTCTAGCGGGATGGTGTCAAGAGAACAGCCTCTCCCTGAACATCAGCAAAACAAAGGAGATGATTGTGGACTTTAGGAGGTCGGGGTCAGGGACTACAGCCCCCTCAGCATCGACGGGGCACCGGTTGAGAGAGTGAACAGTTTTAAGTACCTCGGAGTCCACATATCCGAGGACTTGACATGGACCACACACATTGACAGTGTTATCAAGAAGGCACGACAACGCCTCTACTTCCTTAGGCGCTTAAGGAAGTTCAACGTGAGTCAGAAGATCCTCAAGAACTTCTACTCATGCACAATAGAGAGCATCCTGACTGGCAATATCACCTCCTGGTTTGGGAATAGCACTGCACAAGACCGCAGCAGACTACAGAGAGTGGCCCGTTCAGCCGAACGCACAATTGAAGGTGGGCTTCCCACTCTCCAAGACATTTACAACAAGCGGTGCATGGGCAAGGCTAAGAGAATAATCAAAGACTCCAGCCACTCAAACAACTGCCTCTTTGAACTGCTGCGATCAGGCAAGCGATACCGGAGTCTCCATGGCAAGCACAGAGAGACTCAGAAGGTGCTTCTATCCCCAGGCCATCAGGATGCTCAATGAATGAACAATGAACAATAAGCAAACCATCAACACACCCACAGCGCACATACACTCACTTAAATAAACAACACACTGTATCAATCACCCACTTTACCACTTTAGACACAATTTACACTTTATATTTATATTTATATTATTGGTAAGGAAATTGCACATCATTCTCATTCCTTATTGCACCTCACCACTACAAGGTGGCACCACAAGCTAAGCTATACCTCACCATTTTTGTACCAGCTGTACATACTGTATATATAGAAACACTGAAAAATGTTGTTGTTTACACTTGTTTACGTACTTGACTTATTGACTTTCTATTTTATACTTATTATACTTATTTTATACTATCTTGTTATTATCTAGCACACTCTCAGGAGCAACACAGAAAGAAACATTTCATGCAAAGTATTCTGTATTCTGTATGATAACTAATAAAGAAACTTGAACCTTCACTTATATTGATATAGTAAAATAATATTTTTATTTTATTATATTATAATCTATTCTGGAAAAGTGGCATTGGATGAATCATGCAACTGCAAGACACCTGCGACACATGCCTGAATACGATTGATGACTGACAATCAATTACTGTACCTAAGCTACTGTACGCATATTAAGGACTATCTAATTTGCATAAATGACATGTTGATAAAAAAAAATCAAGAGAAAAGAGTTTGATGAATAAATCCATGGCCTGGGATCATCCTGCTTTTCTTTCTTATTTGGTTGATGAGTTATGCATCAATAACGACCACCGTTTCTGCTATAAATATGAGTTTCAAGCAACATTTTCACAACTGATCTAAAATCAGGATATGATTTTAAATTCCTCATGTATGCAAACATATAAAAACACATTTCATTCATGTTTCTACCTTGTTTAGTCAAAAAGATATGCACTTAAATTGATTTCAGCCTGGCGCTGGCGGCCATGTTGGATTTCTCAATTTTGAGGCCTTATTTGACATTTTTGAGCTTGGTATACAGCAGATTTGGATTCAGCACCCCTTAATACCCCTAGAAATGTTGTGTACCAAAAATAAACACGAAATGCCTTCAGGGTTATGATTTTCTGAAAATTGACCCTGTCTATTACGGTAGATATGAGTAAACCATCACATGTTTTTGTATATACTAAGCTGTAGTGTAAAGCACCCTGTGCATTCGTGCTGTGAAGGGTGCTATATAAATAAAAGTCATTCATTCATTCATTCATTCATTCATTCATTCATTCATTTATTCATTCATTCATTCATTCATTCATTCATTCATTCATTCATTCATTCATTCATTCATTCATTCATTCATTCATTCATATTTCTGGCTCTAGAAAACAGTATACATTTAGAACATGCCACTTCATGGGTGATTGTTTATTATCACATGTATTAGTACATGTGATTACGTGCAGTTTCACATGAACACATTGTGACCACGCCATAATATGTTTAATATATTATAATATATTTCACATGTGATTCCATCAAAATTATTCCATATAATGCAAGTGATGACGTGAAACAAGTTATTTTTAATTTATTTTCTTTCTTTCTTTCTTTCTTTCTTTCTTTCTTTCTTTCTTTCTTTCTTTCTTTCTTTCTTTCTTTCTTTCTTTCTTTCTTTCTTTCTTTCTTTCTTTCTTTCTTTCTTTCTTTCTTTCTTTCTTTCTTTCTTTCTTTCTTTCTTTCTTTCTTTCTTTCTCTCTTTCTTTCTTTTTTTCCTTTCTTTCTTTTCTCCTGGTATCCCTCAGGGCCTGTCTCAAGCCCCCCCCACCCCCTCTTCTCTCCAGTTAGTACTAATGGGATGGTGGCCTAATGACAGGAGCTCAGGGGAACAAACACATTAAGACTAGCCTACAGCCACCACCGCACACATAAACACAGACCACCAGCGACTGTTCTCCATACTAAATGGAGATGCATCAGCTCGAGCTTAAGTTTCAAGTTTCAAGTTTCTTTAATAGTTGTCATACATAAGTACAGAATACTTTTATACAAAATGCTTCTTACTGTTACGCTCCAGAGACTGTGCAAGACAAGATAAGTATGAAATAAAATAACATAGTATAGCATGTAAATTAGAAGTAAAAAAATGAGGTCACAGTGTTCAGTATAGACATATGTACAATGTTCGATGCAGAGTAGACGTAACTGAGTTACCATATAATATACAATACTGTGTAGTGTACTAATATACAATACTATATAGTGCAAGGCAGAAATAGGATGAGGTGCAATTTAGGTACAATTTACAGTAGGTGTACGAGTTGTAGTGCAAATCCTTTATCAATAAATATAAAGTGTGTTTGTGTGATCTAAAGTGTGGAGAGTGGGTGCTGCAGTGTGTTGTTTGTTTAAGTGAGTGTGTGCGTGTGGGTGTGTGTGCTGTGTGCATTTGATGGTTGTTGCATAGTGTTTATTGTTCGTTTAGCAGCCTGATGGCCTGGGGATAGAAGCTTCTTCTGAGTCTTTCTGTGCTCGCCTTAAGACTCCGGTATCGCTTGCCTGACCGCAGCAGTTCAAAGAGGCAGTTGTTCGGGTGGCTCGAGTCCTTAATAATTCTCTTAGCCTTCCCCTTGCACCGCTTGTTGTAAATGTTCTGGAGGGTGGGGAGCCCCCCTTCAATTGTGCGTTCGGCTGACCGTGTCACTCTTTGTAGTCTGCTTCGGTCTTGTGCAGTGCTATTCCCAAACCAGGAGGTGATGTTGCCGGTCAGGATGCTCTCTATTGTACATGAGTAGAAGTTCCTAAGGATCTTCTGACTGACTTGGAACTTCCTTAGGCGCCTGAGGAAGTAGAGGCGTTGTCGTGCCTTCTTCACAACACTGTCAATGTGTGTGGTCCATGTCAAATCCTCGGATATGCTTAGAGAGCAGACATGTGGGACGACATTCGCCTCAAGAGAAATCATGTTGGGCTGAATGTATATCTGTATGGTGTTTATGAAGGTTATCTTGAGATAAGCTAAGAGACCGAATGATCAATTGAACTAACTTGCTCAAGTGACTGATTAGGTCACTGTCTAACTGAATAACTAGTCTAACTAGCTGATTCACTAGCTACTGTAACTAGCGTATCTAACTGATTAGCTAACTGAGTAGTTGGTATAATACTGTAATAAGTAATGTAATAAGTACATAGCCTAACTGCAGTAATATTACTATTTTCCATCAAGAGACGGGATGAAGCGTGGCACCCTGGAAAGGATGAGTGTAGCCTACAACTTTGACTTTGAATTGTCCTTTTGTCTTTCTTTTCTTTTGACGATAGAGAGAAAGAGAGAGAGAGAGAGAGAGAGAGAGAGAGAGAGAGAGAGAGAGAGAGAGAGAGAGAGAGAGAGAGAGAGAGAGAGAGAGAGAGAGAGCAGGTAATGTGTTATATTTGCGACAGCAGGAAGGCGAGAAGGAGACGTGGTAGGGGAGAGCAGGTTTCCGGGGAGATTCAATCTGAGGCCAGCGTGTGGTGTCGTGCTACGCCCCCGTTACCAAACAGCACAAACTTCACTGTACAAACGTGTGTGTTCACGTTTCTGTTACTCGCCCAGTGTGTTCACCGCTCTGGTGAACCCACAACATTATTGGGATTTTAAAACAATAAAGCCAGAAGAATTGATGATGTTAACTTTATCTCAAGATGGCGTGGTTAATATTTGCCATTTACCCCTGCATTTTATCAATAAAAGCACTACATATAGCCTACATAATTTTTATTATTATAATTATTTTTAAACAAATCCATTATAATCAAGACATGAATGGAATAAATTATGTTTATCTTGACAAAATGTATAATTATTTATTTATTTATTATATAAAATTATAATAATAAAAATGATGTAGGCTATATCTATAATTTATATTTAATATAAATGAAACAAGGTGGAGGCAGACAATAAAGGGGTACACAGTGAACCGTTTTGTTTTGTTTTTACCATTATTTACTTGTTTTCACCTAAAATGTCCACACTTTTGGGTCTAGTGGACCACTTATGTGTAGGGGGTGTGCACTCAATAGAATTGTGTTCTTTCATATGTTCTCCACATACAATGAGCCATGGCCAATGAGTCCCAGGCTAAACAAATAATTCATTGCATCATTTATCTTTTAGTAAACATTGAAAACGGGTCCCACAGACCCAAACATTTTTAGAACTGAAAGCAAGATGGCGGACAATAACCTTACAAATGGATATGTTGAAAGGGTCATAACGACTAAATCTAAAACGATTCTGTCACGGCGAATGTGTTAGTTTCTTACACAATGTTGGATTATGTAATTGGTGGGTCATGAGTCATTGTGGAACAAAATAAATATTGCACGAATTGATTGATTGATTGATTGCAAATTTGATTAATGTCCGCCTTGTTTCAAACTGGTTAGGCTTAGGCCCTCTTTCGAAGTCGCCCACTTTCGAAGTCGGTTATGCTTAGAGTTTATCTTTGGAGCAGGGCGATAGACCACCAGCCCTGATTCCAAACTCTAAGCATAACCAACTTCGAAAGAGGGCGACTTCGAAAGAGGACCTAAGACTAACCAGTTTGAAACAAGGCGGACATTAATAAAATTTGCAATCAATCAATCAATCAATCAATTCAATAATCCACGCTCACTTAAAACAACGCACCTCCCAGCTGCTTCTATAGAAAGTAGGTTAAAAAAAATATTACCTCCTAGGCCTATAGGGCAAAAACAAATTACCTCCTATAGGGCAAAGAAAACTTCTTCTTTTTACCTACTTTCTATAGAAGCATCTAATAATGAAGTTCTATAGAAAGTAGGTTAAAAAAAAGTTGGATGTGTTAGTGAGAACAGTTGGATGTGTTAGTGAGAGACAGTTGGATGTGTTAGTGAGAGACAGTTGGATGTGTTAGTGAGAACAGTTGGATGTGTTACTGAGAACAGTTGGATGTGTTACTGAGAACAGTTGGATGTGTTAGTGAGAACAGTTGGATGTGTTAGTGAGAACAGTTGGATGTGTTAGTGAGAGACAGTTGGATGTGTTAGTGAGAGACAGTTGGATGTGTTAGTGAGAGACAGTTGGATGTGTTAGTGAGAACAGTTGGATGTGTTAGTGAGAGACAGTTGGATGTGTTAGTGAGAACAGTTGGATGTGTTAGTTAGAGACAGTTGGATGTGTTAGTGAGAGACAGTTGCACTTCCGAGCTGCTTCGATACGGAGGCAACTTCTCTCTTTTTTTTTTGGGAACTACTTTTTCTGCAGATGGTTTTGTCAATAAATCTTCAATTAATGTGTGTTTATTGTATAGCAATAAGGTTGGATGACATCGGCCATTGTATAAATGCATTACATCACACGACAGAGTGGTTTATAGAAATTAGATCACGCTTATGGGGGTCTAACGACCCTCGGCTGCGCCTCGGGCCTAACAACCACCCATAGGCGTGATCTAATTTCTATAACCCACTCTGTCTCGTGATGTAATGCTTAATTATACTACATTCTGTGAGTAATAAGAAGCACTCAGCACACTCACATACTACTAGACTACATTCTGTGAGTAATGAGAATAAGCACTCAGCACACTCACATACTACTAGACGACATTCTGTAAGTAATGAGAAGAAACACTCAGCACACTAAACTCTTTTACTGTATCTACCACAGCATGCCGCATTACTAAATTATTACAGTAGCTAATAGCTAAATCCTTTGTGTGTATTTTCACATACATTTGAACTTCATAAGTTACCTTTACAGTCCTGGGACCGACATGACCCTTAGACCCTTAAACTTTTAATTTTAACTTAATAAAATGGTGCATTAAGTACATTTGTGCTTGTGACATTTATACCTGAAAGCGGAAGAACTCCCTGCAATTGAGACTATCCAACACATCACTGGTACTGAGGAAGACACGCAGTGTTCTCAAGGACACCTTGTCCTCCCCTCTGGGAGGCACTATAGGCAGGGCCTTTTCTAGGCACAGGCAGTATAGGCAAATGCTAAGGGCACCACCACCCAGAGGGGGCAACAAAAAATTATTAATAATTTTTTCTCTCTTTTTTTTTTTTACTAATACTACTAGTTATTTCGAAATACTGAAGTCTTATCTACAGTACAGGTCCAACATTTATAACAATCCCACGGAAAATGAGTGTTTTACAATGGCTCATTCATTTGGACGGCGAGTGAGAAATTCTCTAAACAAACAACTTCTTTGTCTTCTTCTCTCCCTTTACCGTATGGAACAGAACAGCCCTCGCGTAATATACCATTAGCTCCAGAATTGTATTGGCTACAAAAACGGTCAATCATACCGTGGTCACTTGTCCGAAACCGACGCTCATAGGTTATTCGCTGTTCGGCCTTGTAACCCGAGACTGGAAGCACGTAATAGGTTGAGTAGGGTGTCAATCGAACTACGGCCATTTTAGCTTTCCAATGATGTGTAAAAAATACAGCGTTAAGCCGACAGACGAGGGCGAAGTGATGGATGGACCATATAAGGGCTTTCGAACGTTATCAGGATATTCTACAGTAATATCAACATGCTGAAAAGACTAAAACAGTCCGGTGCTCAGGGAAGAAAAAGAAGCGGAGGAACAACGCCAAAAGGGCAGAGGTACAGTAACGTTAATGTGATGAAATTAATTGTTGACTAGTGGAACAGTGTGTAATGTTAACTTTCTAGCTTACTTTTGGACGACAGTAACGTTAGCTAAAAATACAGTGACTAGTGGCTACTGCATGCATAACAATAGCCTACATAAAATAAAAGTAGCCTACATAACTACTAATAAAAATAAGAAAACTAGTACCACTCATCATCAGGGAAATTAGGTATATTCAGCAGGTGTTACAGTCCTGTGTCATACCGTAGGCTACATTTTTATTGACATCTGTTTACCCTGTAATAAAAAAAATGCTATTCCCTTTCATCTCCTTTATAATTAATTGTTGTAGTAAGCCTTTGGTTTGTTGTGTTACCGTTCATAGTGTTATGGTTTGTAATGCGACCCCAATTGCACGACACAGACAGGTAATCAGAGTTAGCCAAAACAAGGGCATGATTTATTATATACAAAAAAGCGGCACTCAGCCTGTTCCACCCCTCAGGGTCGGTACCGACCCCTTTTGCCATTATGATCATAGATCCATATTTTTATGAATGATGAAAATCATTTGCGATTTTAAAATCAACCGTTTTCAAGTATTAATATCACAAACATGTCACAAAAGCATGTAGAATGTAAAGGTTAGGTTGGCAATAGGTTAGCAATAGGTTATAAGTGTCATAATAAGGTTTTACCTTCTCATTTTGAAGAAGTATATCCGAGCCGGCGACCATTTTGGAAATAAAAAAAACCCGCAAATTGTAGTTTTTTTGCGGCCATTTTGTCGAGGGCACTCAGGGCTGTCGATGAGCGTTGACATTTTTTCAAACTACATTTCCCTTCAAGTTATATGAGGGTTCAAAGTTCAGAGTTGAATTATGGAATATGTCAATAAATGTTATTATTCTTGATAATAAGCCACAAAAGGTAACGATTTGACAAATATTGAAACGCAGTTAGTTTCTCCTCCATATTGTTAGCATATAGGAACAACTAGATCTGAAATTAGTTTCAAAATGATTGCACTATGAGAAAAATAAAAAAGTACAGTCGATTACAGTAGATATTATTATCTGTTATTATGCATGCCTGGTGATACTAAATCCAAATTGAACTCGGGCATTTGAAAGATACTATATGTATATATAAATGTGCGAATTGGCTATAATAAGGTAATGTATAAGCATATATTCTATATTCTATAATAATATTTCAAATTGCATTGGTCCGGATGGGAGAATTCAGTACTGTATATACAGAACCTTTGGTTTTATCATCTTCCCTTTATTAATTTCCTTAGATCTTTTGTACACATGATCTCAAGAGGGTACTGAACGAGGTCAGTGGCAGTTTTTCAAGTCTGGTCATTATTATCATGGTGTTATTCACTGTCAAAGATGAAAAGAAAAATCATAATTCATATTTTCCTTTGTTTCATCACAATTTAAGCAAGCCTAGTAATAGACACAATATTTCTGACACTGAGAATAGATTCACTGAGGTCCATAGATGTACCTAGATACCAAGAATATGCAAATAGGCCTTGTAGAAGTGGAGCAATATTCCATTTACCTAGGTATACATTTTATGCAGATTTTCACCTGGGGTGGAACAGGTTTAAGGGGGAAAAAACACCAAAGTCCATGAACACAAAAAACGCGGCACTGTGCCTTTAAGGGGCGAACAGGCAGGACTCCTCTAGAACAGGCAAAAAGTATACAGGAATCTTCTTCCTTCCGACCAGAATGCTGCCGACGGGCAACACAGCAACCAGGGGGTCCAAGGGGAATGGGGTGAGAACACGGGCATCCTCCCGTGGAGTAATAGAGAGCGATGGCGAGCCTCACCCCAGGAACGAGGTCCATGTAGAGGGTGTTGGGAAGTAGCCGGCACAACATCTGGAGTGGGAACACTGGGATCCTCCCATGGAGTAATAGAGAGCGAAGACGGTGTCCTATTCCAGGAAACGGCGACAGGTGGTGATGTACAGGGGTGGCACGACGTCTCACGCCGGAAACGCGGCAGTAGATGGTAGTAACAAGAACGACCCGACAAGGAGTGGAGGGGAGTCTGCAATACAAGTACTCTCCCGAGCTGATGCGTGCGTGAAGCAGAAAAACGGCACGCCCCCTCGTTGGGCTGCATGCAGAATTCCTCCAGCCCTCACACATAGTCTCTAAAGTGAGTTTATATAGTTAGTTACATCAGTGTTTTAAAGTGCATATCATTAAGGTTAATGCCAAATAAATGTCCCATTATGCTATAGTATTGCACTGCAGTTTACTGCTTTATTGGACTCTGTAAATGTAAATCTACATTTCATTGTAATGACAATTTCCATTAATGGAACTCTTGACCTTTCTGCATGAGATGAAGCTGACAGAAATGTACCCCAACATGTGGGTTGTTCTGAGAATCTCTGTGGCTCTTCCTGTTACAGTGGCTGCTGTTGAAAGAAGCTTCTCTAAGCTCACCAAAACTGAGTGACCTGAGATCTACTATGGTGCACGTCTCTGTGGACTTTCCATCATAAGCATAAATCATGTGGTCTCAAAACAGTTGTCTTATGATGACGTCATAGATGACTTTGCTGCAAGAAAGGTTAGGAAAGTAGGACTGTAAAGTGAGCTTGATGACGGGCCTTGTGCTTGTGTGCCTTTTGTGTTTGTGTGCAGTACTTGTGTGCAATTATTTATTTCTTTATTTTACTTTATTTAAGTTCATTGTAATTATATTTGACCTTACTTTATTTGTGGCAGTAGGCTACTGGTTAATATTAAGATAATATATTGTAAATATTTATTATAATAATGTCACTTGTTCACTGTTTTGATGTTAACTGTTTGATTTTGTGGGTTATTTTCAATAAAAGAAAAATGTGAAAACAAAAGGGTTGAGTGCATATTATTGGTAGTGAATAAACTGTGATGCAAGGGGGCCCCAGATAAATCATGCCTAGGGCAGCCAATTGGCCAGAGATGGCCCTGGCTATAGGAATATCTGTTCCAAGTCAAGCAGGCTCTGGAACAGCTTGTTCCCCTCAGCTGGCATCTCTCTGAACTCACAGAGACAGCCCCATCCCCATACCATCTGAACTCTGAACTCTATTGACTATACTGTACTCTAGGCTCTGTTGCCCATACTGTATGAACTCTGAACGCTGTTTATATCTCCAGTATCTACTGCCTTCACTGTCTACAACTGCCTTACACTGTATCATAATTACTATAGTCTAACCATTTGACACTGTATGCTAGCCATGTACAATAATACTGCATATTAGGGATGCCCCGATCGATCGGCCACCGATCGTTATCGGCCGATAATCAGTATAAATATGCGATCGGGGAATTCCGATAATGAGTCATATTCGCCGATCGCGGAAACTGATCAAGTGGATATCTCACTCGCTTGTCTCAGACGCACAGGACCTGCAAACTGCTCCTCCTCCCTAGCCCCGCCCGCCCCCGTGTAGAGTTTGTAAACAAAGAGGTGCGGCTCCTCTGCTCGAGTCTGTAGTGCATTCGACCTGCGCTAACGTTAGCTACCTAGCTATCGTTACTGTTTAAACAAAATTACCCAGTCAACTATTCACGTTTAGTAGGCATTGTCTAACGGTATTTAGCCGGCTAGCTACCGATAGCTCCTGATATCAACAAATGATCCAGAAAATCTAGTAGTCCATGTTCATACCTCCGGTAGCTTGCGTTAGCTTGCGTTAGCTGACGTTAGTTTACTGTTCAAAACGAAATGTCCCATTGAACTAAAGTTCTGTCTTAACGTCATCTAGCCGGCTAGCAGTAGCTACAGATAGCTCTTGATATCAATGTCTTATAACATTGATTTAATGCGTATTCGAGCTGAGGGCTTGCTGAATGTGAAATGACCAAAGCATAACGTTACCAATAGGGTCCCGCTGCAGCGCCGGAGAATCCTTTTTGGAGCTGGGCTACTAGAGTACACACAGACAGTGGAGCTGTTTGCAGATAGCGAGCATTTTGACTTGTTGCTTGGTGGCGATGTCTCGCAGATAATACAAGTA
This sequence comes from Notolepis coatsorum, assembly GCF_963971535.1. NCBI lineage: Eukaryota > Metazoa > Chordata > Actinopteri > Aulopiformes > Paralepididae > Notolepis > Notolepis coatsorum. The sequence continues at coordinate 81,299,668 of NC_140178.1, read as the reverse complement.
CAAGTCTAATTATATAATATATATATTTTATTAATAAAAAAAAAAAAACGTTTTATATAAAATAATTTTTAATTTCTTTTTAATCAAAAACGATCGGTATCGGATCGGTATCGGCCGATATGGCTCACGACGATCGGTGATCGGTATCGGTGGCAAAAAACGTGATCGGGGCATCCCTACTGCATATATATATATAATATATATATATATATATATATATATATATATATATATATATATATATATCCCATACCTACTCTTATTAGTGTACATAATAAATCAGATTAGCATATTACTTAGCTTCCTTATGTATTCCATTGAACCACTTTGTACTTGATGGATGAAGCTGTGAAGGTGAGTACATAGTGTAAATGGAGACATATGGGCTGGTCTGGAGTCAGTCAAATTAAAAAGGAGTTGGTATTGCTGTCATAGCACACGCACGCACACACTCACTCATTAGTACACATTCAAAACACACACACACACGCATGCACGCACATACCTGCTGTTATATTAGTACACACGCAAAACACACACACACACACACACACACACACATCCACACAAATACCTATGGTCTTATTAGTACACACTGAAATATCTATACGCACACACACATACTGTACACACACATACTGTACACACACACACATACTGTACACACACACACACTCCCAGGTGTCAGAGCAGGCTTGCTGTGATCACATGAGCGACCTCCTTCCTCTCACTAGTCTAATCAGCTGTCGGTCAGATGTCCCACTAATCATATCATGGCGGTGTCATCACCACGGGGATGGGGGCCACCCGCTGAGCTACGGATGGTTATTATCCAACTGGAGCTTCAGTGTGTGTGTTCTCAAAGCTGTCAATCATCCTATTACATTCTATCCATTTGGCTTTGATATCCGTTGACACCTGGCTGTTGCATTATGCATGACTGTGTTTGTTTGTGTAATCGAATGTGTGGGGAATGATCGGGGATGGGGGAAGGTGTGCGTGCGTGCGTGCGTGCGTGCGTGCGTGCGTGCGTGCGTGCGTGCATGCGTGCGTGCGTGCGTGTGTGTGAGAGTGGGCATGTGTGTGTGTGTGTGTGTTTGTCTGTTTGTGCATGTTTATTACAAGTTGACCTGTACAGGTCCTGTAGGACATACTGCCTGTACAGGAAGAGCCGTTTATAAAGTATCTCTCTAACCTAAGTGGTAGAAAAGCGATCTCATAGCAATTCCCTTCAATAAAACATGATCATCGATTTTACAATTATACCATGTACCGCCTCCTATAAGACTTTTCTTCCCAGGGCGGCTAGGTGGTGTAGTGGGCAAGGCGCTCGCCACCAATGCAGGGGACGCTGGGTTCGAGCCCAGCTCTCCGCATTGCTATCAGCTTGGCTGGTCGTTCATACTAACACAATTGGCAGTGTTAGGGGTGGGAAAGCTGATGGGTGGGGATCGGACGTTGTGGACAGCGACTCCTACAGGTCGGTTGGTGCGCCTGCGCAGCAGAATCAGGAAGCGACGGGGGCGGCGTGTCCCTCCCACGCAGACCCCCGCCGCTGAGAGATCGCGCTGTGCAGGTGAAAAGATGCGACGGCTGCTTCCTCGAGTACCGGAGGGGACACGTGATGTAAGGCTTCGTCCACATTGCAGCCGGCTTGTGGGAGGCATGGCCTAACAAGCGTTCGAGACAGGGGAGGGTAGAATTGGACGATACGAAATTGGGATGGGAGAAAAATTTTAAATGGGAGAAAAAAGTAGATAAAAAAAAGAGGACTTTTCTTCCCAGTGGTTCGCTGCGATGCTGACGTTACTGTCACTATGTTGCCGTTATGTTTGCTTAATGTTCAAATACAGACCTTCTAGGTGTAATGAGGTTGGGAGTTCACAATAGCAGCCCCTTGGTGTAAACTCACTTTGCCGATTTTGAACCTTAACCCTTTCCCTACCACACTACAAAAGGTTAACCATTTCACTACCACACTACAAAGGGTTAACACTTTCACTACCACACTACAAAAGGTTAACCATTTCACTACCACACTACAAAGGGTTAACACTTTCACTACCACACTACAGAAGGCTAACCTTTCACTACCACAATACAGACGGTTAACCTGTAGTGTGGTAGTGAAAGTGTTAGTCCTATTGTTCTGTTGTGAGGAGGACATGTGATAATAGGACATAAAATGTACCACTGTGTTCTGTGCCTCGAGAGCTCAGCCATCTTGACCCCTCTCCCCTTGAGGAAATCTGTCAGATTACTTTTATGCTTCAGGCGGTCAGCGCGGTTTAAGTGGTTTGGGCTGTTTCTGTGAACATCGGGTCGATTCGTAGTTATTGCTGTCAGAGCGCACAAACAATGGAGCTCACATGCTGTCGCCATAGTGACACCAATCATTGCAAGGCGTTATGTCCGTCCGCATTGTTAGAATCTCGGAGGCGCTCAGTCCCTCCGTGGATCCTCCGTCGCCCCAGGCCGCAATTGCATGATATCGCCGCATGGACTATGTGGGCCACACCAACCACACTGAGAGCAGGAAGGATGACTCAGGTTTTAGTGACCGGCTTTGCAAAGTTAAATCACCATGGGTACTGTCATAGTGTCCTAGGAGTTAAATCACCATGGGTACTGTCATAGTGTCCTATAGTAGGAGTTAAATCACCATGGGTACTGTCATAGTGTCCTACAGTAGGAGTTAAATCACCATGGGTACTGTCATAGTGTCCTACAGTAGGAGTTAAATCACCATGGGTACTGTCATAGTGTCCTACAGTAGGAGTTAAATCACCATGGGTACTGTCATAGTGTCCTACAGTATGAGTTAAATCACCATGGGTACTGTCATAGTGTCATACAGTAGGAGTTAAATCACCATGGGTACTGTCATAGTGTCCTACAGTAGGAGTTAAATCACCATGGGTACTGTCATAGTGTCCTACAGTAGGAGTTAAATCACCATGGTTACTGTCATAGTGTCCTAGGAGTTTAATCACCATGGGTACTGCCATAGTGTCCTAGGAGTTTAATCACCATGGGTACTGCCATAGTGTCCTACAGTAGGAGTTAAATCACCATGGGTACTGTCATAGTGTCCTAGGAGTTAAATCACCATGGGTACTGTCATAGTGTCCTAGGAGTTTAATCACCATGGTTACTGTCATAGTGTCCTAGGAGTTTAATCACCATGGTTACTGTCATATAGTGTCCTACAGTAGGAGTTAAATCACCATGGGTACTGTCATAGTGTCCTACAGTAGGAGTTAAATCACCATGGGTACTGCCATAGTGTCCTACAGTAGGAGTTAAATCACCATGGGTACTGCCATAGTGTCCTACAGTAGGAGTTAAATCACCATGGGTACTGCCATAGTGTCCTAGGAGTTTAATCACCATGGGTACTGTCATAGTGTCCTACAGTAGGAGTTAAATCACCATGGGTACTGTCATAGTGTCCTACAGTAGGAGTTAAATCACCATGGGTACTGTCATAGTGTCCTAGGAGTTAAATCACCATGGGTACTGTCATAGTGTCCTAGGAGTTTAATCACCATGGTTACTGTCATAGTGTCCTAGGAGTTTAATCACCATGGTTACTGTCATATAGTGTCCTACAGTAGGAGTTAAATCACCATGGGTACTGTCATAGTGTCCTACAGTAGGAGTTAAATCACCATGGGTACTGCCATAGTGTCCTACAGTAGGAGTTAAATCACCATGGGTACTGCCATAGTGTCCTACAGTAGGAGTTAAATCACCATGGGTACTGCCATAGTGTCCTAGGAGTTTAATCACCATGGGTACTGTCATAGTGTCCTACAGTAGGAGTTAAATCACCATGGGTACTGTCATAGTGTCCTACAGTAGGAGTTAAATCACCATGGGTACTGTCATAGTGTCCTACAGTAGGAGTTAAATCACCATGGGTACTGTCATAGTGTCCTACAGTAGGAGTTAAATCACCATGGTTACTGTCATAGTGTCCTACAGAAGGAGTTAAATCACCATGGTTACTGTCATAGTGTCCTACAGAAGGAGTTAAATCACCATGGGTACTGTCATAGTGTCCTAGGAGTTGAATACCAGTGGAGGTTTCTCTATGACAACACGTGAAACACAAATTAATTAATTAATAATTTTTTTTAATTATTATTATTATTATTTTCTTTTTTTATTAGAAATGTTTTCCTCTGTAAAAAACAAGTCTTTTCCTCTTTCCTTTTAAGATAAGATAAGATATTCCTTTATTGATCCCCTTGGGGAAATTCAGGCATCATAGCAGCATGGGGAAGGGGGGGGGTACAGGTAGTGAAAACAACACAAGCAGTGTAAACAAATAGGTCAATATAATTTACTATCTAACTAACTGAAATATATTTTCACAGTGTCACATAAGGTGCAGTATGCATAAGGTAGTGTTATCATTTACTATCTAACTAACTGAAATATACATTATTCATTATTCACAGTATCACACTATCCACATAAGGTGCAGTATGCATAAGGTAGTGTTATTGTCCTACTTGGGTTCCTATTAGTTCTAGGTCGATGTCTGGCAGCAGTCCCTGCCCACTGTTGTGGAGCCTGATGGCCACTGGTATGAAGGACTGTCCGAGGCGGTTAGTTGAGTGTCGGGGGGTATGAGTCTGTGGCTTCCTTGTCACCTTCACCTAATATGTTTTGATCTGGTCAGGTGCGCTGTCACCTAATATGTTTTGATCTGGTCAGGTGCGCTGTCACCTAATATGATTTCATCTGGTCAGGTGCGCTGTCACCTAATATGATTTCATCTGGTCAGGTCCGCTGTCACCTAATGTTAATATGTTTTCATCTGTGTCCACTGACCACTGACACACAGTGGGGATGTTTTAAAAATATAATTTTATATATAATATAATAATTTGTGCTTCACCTAAAAATTTTGTCAGCAGCCTCCACTGTTGAATACTAATCATCACTAGAGTATTGTCTCTCTGGTGTTCAGCTTAAGGAGAGACTTGTTCATAATTCACAAATCAAAGAGTACAATATTATGGAAATAACGTGAATATTACTTCCTGGTGGATTTTCCTTTTATCAGTAGAATAATAAAGGTAAGTAACTTTCAACCCCTGAGTAGTCTTTCTGTCTTTCTGTCTGTCTTTTTGACTTTCTGTCTTTCTGTCTTTCTGTGTGTGTGTGTGTGTGTGTGTGTGTGTGTGTGTGTGTGTGTGTGTGTGTGTGTGTGTGTGTGTGTGTGTGTGTGTGTGTGTGTGTGTGTGTGTGTGTGTGTGTGTGGTGTGTGTGTGTGTGTGTGTGTGTGTGTGTGTGTGTGTGTGTGTGTGTGTGTGTGTGTGTGTGTGTGTGTGCGTGTGTGCGTGTGTGTGTGTGTGTGTGTGTGTGTGCGTCTCCAGGCATGCGTATCCTGGTCAACCTGCTGTTGGACACGCTGCCCATGCTCGGGAATGTGCTGCTCCTCTGTTTCTTCGTCTTCTTCATCTTCGGCATCATCGGTGTGCAGCTCTGGGCGGGGCTACTGAGGAACCGCTGCTTCACGGAGGAGAACTTCACCGTGTGAGTGACCGTCTGTGTGTGTGTGTGTGTGTGTGTGTGTGTGTGTGTGTGTGTGTGTGTGTGTGTGTGTGTGTGTGTGTGTGTGTGTGTGTGTGTGTGTGTGTGTGTGTGTGTGTGTGTGTGTGTGTGTGTGTGTGTGTGTGTGTGTGTGTGTGTGTGTGTGTGTGTGTGTGTGTGTGTGTGTGGATGAGGGGATGAGGGGAGTGGGAGTACAGGTGGGGCGGGGTCTGTGCCTAATGGTCATCTCTGTATGTATGTGGTAGTGTAGGTGTGTGTGTGTGTGTGTGTGTGCGTGTGGCATGGTTAGGGGGATAATGTAATCACATTACCTTTTCCTGTAACAAAGTAATCTAAGTTGTTACAGTAATTTACTGTTCCAATTTCAGTAATCACATTACAGTTACTGAGTTTACAAACAGGTCTGTACTTACGTTGCGTACGTTGTCGTTCCTTCAGTATTGTTATAGATTGTGAATAAATACCGTGATCAGTCCCTCGTTATCAGCGTAACAGGACAGTCTCTAGCTCGCGTCTTGTTTTCATCCCATTGGCTGGTTCCTGTGTGCTGTCATGTTGCTTTCTATACGTTGAAAGGTCATTGGCTGAGAGGGTAGGAGAGGAGGGGTCAAGTTTCAAGTTTCAAGTTCAAGTTTCTTTAATAGTTGTCATACAGAGGTACAGAATACTTTTGTACAAAATGCTTCTTACTGTTGCGCTCCAGAGACTGTGCATGACAAGATAAGTATGAAATAAAAACATAGTAAAGATTAGAAGTAAAAAAAAGAGGTCACAGTGTTCAGTTTAGACATATGTACAATGTTCGTAGACGTAGTTACCATACAATATACAATACTGTGCAGTGTACTAATATACAATACTATATAGTGCAAGGCATAAATGGACGAGGTGCAGTTTAGGTACAATTCACAGTAGGTGTACGAGTTGTAGTGCAAATCCTTTATCAATAAATATAAAGTGTAAGTGTGTTTGTGTGATCTAAAGTGTGGAGAGTGGGTGCTGCAGTGTGTTGTTTGTTTGAGTGAGTGTGTGCGTGTGGGTGTGTGTGCTGTGTGCATTTGATGGTTGTTGCATAGTGATTATTGTTCGTTTAGCGATTATTGTTCGTTTAGCAGCCTGATGGCCTGGGGATAGAAGCTCCTTCTGAGTCTTTCTGTGCTCGCCTTAAGACTTCGGTATCGCTTGCCTGACGGCAGCAGTTCAAAGAGGCAGTTGTTCGGGTGGCTCGAGTCCTTAATAATTCTCTTAGCCTTCCCCTTGCACCGCTTGTTGTAAATGTTCTGGAGGGTGGGAAGCCCCGCTTCAATTGTGCGTTCGGCTGAACGTGTCACTCTTTGTAGTCTGCTACGGTCTTGTGCAGTGCTATTCCCAAACCAGGAGGTGATGTTGCCGGTCAGGATGCTCTCTATTGTACATGAGTAGAAGTTCCTAAGGATCTTCTGACTGACTTGGAACTTCCTTAGGCGCCTGAGGAAGTAGAGGCGTTGTCGTGCCTTCTTCACAACACTGTCAATGTGTGTGGTCCATGTCAAGTCCTTGGATATGTGGGCTCCGAGGTACTTGAAACTGTTCACTCTCTCAACCGGTGCCCCGTCGATGCTGAGGGGGCTGTAGTCCTTGACCCCCGACCTCCTGAAGTCCACAATCATCTCTTTTGTTTTGCTGACGTTCAGGGAGAGGCAGTTCTCCTGGCACCACTGTGACAGGTTCTCTACCTCTTCCAGGTAGGCCCTTTCGTCGTTGGCAGAGATCAGGCCCACCACTACTGTGTCATCAGCAAATTTGATGATGGTGTTGTTGTTCCGCTGTGCTACGCAGTCATGTGTGTACAGGGAGTAGAGGAGGGGGCTCAGAACACAGCCCTGGGGGGCCCCTATGTTGAGCGTGATGGATGAGGAGGTGCAGTTGCCGGCTCTTACCACCTGGGGTCTGCCCGTCAGGAAGTCCAAGACCCACTGGCACAGGTCATAGTTCAAGCCCAGGTCCCTGAGCTTGGCTATGAGTTTGGAGGGGACTATGGTATTGAATGCTGAGCTGTAGTCGATGAACAGCATTCTCACATAGTTCCCCTGCCTCTTGTCCAGATGTGATGCTGCTGTGTGCAGCACATGGGCTATGGCGTCCTCTGTGGACCTGTTGGGGCGATATGCAAATTGCAGAGGGTCCAGGTTGATGGGGAGGGAGGAACAGATGTAGCCCTTCACTAGCTTCTCAAAGCACTTCATGGCTATGGAGGTGAGGGCTACAGGGCGGTAGTCGTTGAGGCAAGCGGGCGTAGATTTTTTGGGTACAGGGATGATGGTGGACTTCTTCAGACAGGTGGGGATGACAGCCTGTTCCAAGGACAGGTTGAAGATGTCAGTGAATACCGGGGCCAGTTGGTCGGCACAGACTTTTAGGACGCGGCCGGGGATGCCGTCCGGTCCTGCTGCCTTCCTGATATCCACTTTTTTAAAGATCCATCTCACCTCATGCTCTGTTACCCTGAACACTGAGTCTCCATCAGCAGACCCCCCCCCCCCCCCATTGCCGTGGTTTGTAGGCTGGTGTTGTTATTCACAGCCTCAAACCTCGCATAGAAGGAGTTGAGATCATTTGCTAAGGAGATGTCACTGTTCAGTTTGAGGGGGGTTCCTTTGTAGTCTGTCATTGTTCTGAGGCCCTGCCACATGCCTCTAGAGTCAGCCTGTTCAAACTGAAGTTCAACTTTATCCCTGTAACGCCGTTTTGCCTCTATTACTGCTCTCCTGACGTTGTATCTTGCCATCTTGTGTTCTTCCATGTTGCCTGTCACCAGCCCGGTGTTGTATGCTGATGTGCGCACTTTCAGAGCCTCACGGACGGATTTGTCTACCCAGGGCTTTTGATTTGGGTAGATATTAATTTTGGTGGAGGGGATTATTACTTCTACCTGAGTACAGACATAGTCAATCACCGTTTCGGTGTATTCGTTAATATTGGCTGTGTTATCACGGAATACACTCCATTCTGTGCTTCCCAGCACTGCTTGGAGTGACTCCACTGACGTCACGGCCCAACGCTTAACCTCTCGCGAGACCACCGGCGTTCGCTTGAGACTCTGTTTGTACTTTGGCAAAAGGAATATGGCGGCGTGATCGCTTTTACCGAATGGACTAAGAGCCTGTGACTTGTACCCATTCTTAAATTGCGAGTATACATGGTCTAATATGTTCTCGCCTCTGGTGGGACAGGTCACATGCTGATAGAAATTCGGCAGCACCTTTTTAAGACGCGCGCTGTTGAAATCCCCCAAGACCAAAATGGCAGCGTCAACATTAGCTGCCTGGAGTTTGTTTACCTCGTCGTGAAGTTTTGAAAGTGCGACCCCAGTGTTCGCGTGTGGTGGAATGTACACTCCGATGAGGATGATGGACGTTAACTCTCTTGGGAGGAAGAAGGGTCGACATTTTATCGTGATAAACTCCAGGTCTGGGGAGCAGTGGTTAGACAGTTCCTTTGTGTTGCCTAAATCGCACCACTCCTTGTTTATCATGAAGGCAATGCCGCCTCCTCTCGTCTTTAGTGACTCTTCTGCCGTCCGGTCTTTGCGGAGAACGAAGAAGTGGTCTGCCGGTTCTATTGCGTGATTCGGGACATCTGGACTCAGCCAAGTTTCTGTGAAACAGAGGACGTCACGCTCTCTTCCCTCATAGAATGCATCGTATCGACATAGAATGCATCGTATCTACATAGAACGCATCGCATTGACATAGAACGCATCGCATTGACATAGAACGCATCGCATTGACATAGAACACATCGCATTGACATAGAACGCATTGCATCGACATAGAACGCATCGCAGCATTGACATAGAACGCATCGCATTGACATAGAACACATCGCATCGACATAGAACGCATCGCATCGACATAGAACGCATCGCATCGACATAGAACACATCGACATAGAATGCATCACATCGTCCTAGAACACATCGACATAGAACGCATCGCATCAACATAGAACACATCGACATAGAAGATAGAACGCATTGCATCGACATATAGAACACATCAACATAGAATGCATCACATCGACATAGAACACACCAACATAGAAGATAGATTATACAACGGCATGCAAATTTCTCGATTCTGATTGGCTGAAACAGTCAATTTACACGTATGTATTCTTCACAATTCCACGCTCTTGGTCCCAGGACCCGCTCACAACCGAATTACAATCACTCCGGCGTGTGGATTTTTTGGAAAAAACAAGATGGCGGACAATAATCTTTACAAATGGATATGTTGATAGCGTCATAACGACTAAATATAAACCGATTCTGTCACGGCGAATGTCTTAGTCTCTTACACAATGTTGGATTAGGTAATTGATGGGTCATGAGTCATTGTGGAACAAAATTAAAATTGCGCGGATTGATTGATTGATTGATTAATTGCAATTTCTTTTAAAAAAGATTTTTCCTTCCCCTTCCTTGCCCCTGACTGCAGAGCTCACTCTCTCACACTGTCTGGCACACTCACTCGGTCGCATACACACCCACACACACCCACACACACAGAGCCTTGTGTATAGAAAACAGAGTTCAGACTGTATGCAGTATGGAGAGAGGTGGGGGCTGTCACCCTGGTGCAGAGTTCAGAGAGAGGACAGTTGAGGGGAGGAAGCTATTCCTGAGCCTCCTAGTCCTGGAACTGAGATTCCTATGGCGCCTCCTAGAGTGAACTATAGGAACTGCTATCCACGTTGGCACAGTGCCTGGGTGTATTTTTTCAACCCAGGATACGTTTGCTTTGTCGGTCTGTGGCCCTGCTGGCATTTAAATTGAAATGGATGAAACGTAGCACAGGCCGCCAATGAGTGTTTGTGCACTCTAATTATCATATTCTAGAGTGTCTGTGTGATCAAGGGCTGGTGGGATGGAAGGTCGGGGATCAATGTGTTAATAATAGCTGATTAGATAGACTTAATGTGTGTGTGTGTGATGTGCTCTGTGATCTACCTCCTGCAAGACTATTTAACCATGCCCTCTCTATCCTGCCTCCCCCTCTCTCTCTCTCTCTCTCTCTCTCTCTCTCTCTCTCTCTCTCTCTCTCTCTCTCTCTCTCTCTCTCTCTCTCTCTCTCTCTCTATCTCTCTCTCTCTCTCTCTCTCTCTCTCTCTCTCTCTCTCTCTCTCTCTCTTACATGGCATAGTGGCTGTCAATTATTTTATTTCCATATTGAACCCTAACGTCTCACATGACTGTCCTTTTTGTGCGCAAAGGGAAACAGTTTTTTACTGTTTTTCTGGACTGTTCCAGGCTGCTGCCTCTGCTAGGGTTACTAGAGAGACGTTTTCAGTTTGGTGAAGAGGTGTTCTCGAAAGAGAGGTACATTTTAGGTTTTAAATACTGTAGAAAGGAAAAAAGCAAGTGTCACCTTTTTTATTTCATTTTAGGGAGAGCAAAGATGGCTGTGTATCTCAGCAGGAGGAATAAGATAGGACAGATCTTGGATCATGATGCTGTATGTCTGTTCAGAAAAATTATCAAAGCCAGACTGAGCATATAGATTTTAATTATTATAGAGCATTGAACAACCTAGATCAGTTCACTG
>NC_140178.1:81255869-81288315 GCF_963971535.1 Notolepis coatsorum | reverse complement strand
TCTCTAACTACCCACTTTCTATTCACATTATCTATGTGATGGCTCCAATGACGGTCTCAATATCGATATATCTATCTATCAGTGGCGAATCCTCATGGAAGCCAACGAAAGCCAGGCCTCCCTATAAAAATATGAATTAATATCAAATATCAAATATGAAAAAATCATCTGTGTTATATATATTTTTTAAATGTCTCCCTCTTCTCCTTCTCACTCTCTCTAACACACTGTCAGACTCACTGCAGCAGAGGAGACTGGAGAGGAGGCAGGGGGAGTGTCTTTCTCCAGCCTCCCCATGTATGTGGACTCCAAAACCATTACTAGCCAATCAGATTAGAGCTGACTAAAGCCCTGCCCACACCTTAAAACGGGCCTGTCAGCAGACTAAGGTCGCTTTCACATATAGTTTTGGTGGACTCGGTGCGGTTCTGGTGGTGAAGTTGCAACATTGTTGCATTCTTCATTTGGTTCGTCTGCGTTCACATAGCAATTTGTGAGGCGCACCGAACTTTCTGAACAATGTCACGCGGTCGAAAAGGGCGCTCGTCTATTGGACAGTGGAAATGTGTGTGTGTGGCTGCGCGCGCGTGTGTGCGCGCGCGTGTGTGTGTCTGTGTGTGGACTGCGAGCCCTCCAGATCAGCGGAGGCGAGTTTTGACGTGGCATTGATCCATTGTTCTATTGAAGCCCATTACCACCATCCTCTCGCTAAACAACTTGTACACCACGTTGTTTTTATGAGTGCCCACAAGTAGCTGTTTTATTTGGTCTTCTGCCCATATGTGGACAGTGTGCTTGTTTTGCAGTGAATGCCGTTCGCCTCGGTAATAATATAATAAGCCGCGTTTTTTCTTCCTTCTTCCCAAGATGCACAGTTAGATATATAGATAGATAGAGAGATAGATGCAGTGTGCTTGTTTTGCAGTGAATGCTGCGAGCAGTGGTAATAATAAGCACTTCCTATATTTGGTCCGATGAAGCGAACCGAGACCTATGCTTTTGGTCGGACCAGAGTTCGTGTGTTTGGTCCGCGGACCGAGTTCGACGCGCATTCACACAAACCCGAAAAACCGGACTATCGAATTCTGGTCCGATAGTCCAGACCAAACAGCCCGTGTGAAAGCGACCTAAGTAGTCTGGCCTCCCCTCTGCACATTTGAAAATTTTATTAACCCGTGACTGCTCCCACGGGCCGAATATTGCCCCGATCCTCGCGAGATTAAACCCACGGGTACCTCTCGGCATGCCGAAGCTTTTCCTAGATCACTTCCATCATCGAAAACGAGGGGAAAAGGTCGGCTCGTGATTTTAAAAACGCTGTATTAAGTGAGCCTATTATGGGCTCCACGCAAGCTTTCTATGGTGGGAACATCTGGGCGTCCCGCAACTTTTACTCATTCACATGTAGCCCCGAAAATGCTTAGAAAAGGAAAGCCGAAAGCGTGGAATAAACTCGCCGAAACGGAAAAGTGTCCCACGGGCGCGCCGTGATTCCGATCCGCGTGAAAATATTCACGGCCATAGAGGAGACCGTGGGACACCTTTTTGCAACCGAATATGTGTCTCGAATTTGCTCCGACGCGGCGCGCAAAATCGTGCAAGGAAAAATCTGACCAAAAATGAACCAATGCTCCAGCAGTATTAATGACCCTGATGTAAACAAGACAAACGTCTTTCTCTGGTCTGCATCTCCTTATAAAATTGTGTGTATTGAGCCGTACTGTATTGTACCCATTCTGCAATCTGTTAAATAAATTAAAAGAAAGTTTGACTGGCCGCCGAGCCATACTGTAGTGTACATGGTGACTGCTTGACTTAAAAAAAATAAAAATAAAAATAAAAGATTAATAAAAATATTTAATACATTTTCTTTTAATAATTTTTTTTGGCATCCTCTGTTATTTTACCCACGCGACGCCACTGCTAGCTAGCTAGCTATCTATCTATCTATCTATCTATCTATCTATCTATCTATCTATCTATCTATCTATCTATCTATCTATCTATCTATCTATCTATCTATCTATCTATCTATCTATCTATCTATCTATCTATCTATCTATCTATCTATCTATCTATCTATCTATCTATCTATCTATCTGTGCTTTATCTCACTCTCCATGTACTTCCCCCCCCCCACCATCCCTCCTGCCACCAGCGGTCACACATACCCCTCTTATCTAAATGACACCGATGCCATCTGTGATGGAGTCGCCTTTCACTCATGTCCTCAACAGCTGCAGGGTCATTGCACCGCTAGTGTCTGCTATAATATAGGACGTCTACTATAAGTCAATGTTAGGACTCAATGTGTCTCGGCCTCGGGGCATTAAGTTGTGTTCATGTGGTATAGTATAGCTTCTGTAGCGGATCGATGCCTGGCTATAAAACTCGCTGCACCTCGCTCAATGTGACGTGGTACGACCCGATACATCAGATGAAATAAATATATTATTATGGCCATCGACTCTCTTTAAAGATCAGTATCTGCATCAACACTGAAAAATCCATACGGGTCGAACACTACTTCATTGGAACCATTGAATAAAATAAAAAAAGATGGCCAGTTCCCTTTCCACATGCATTATGCTGACTTTCCCTTCAGAAAGCCTCCGTGGAGACGGGCTGAGGCCTCATCAGGTCGGTGCAGGAGGGAGGGGAGGAGAGGCTCTCGGACGTGCCTCAGTTTGAGAGATAAGAGCTGTGGGAACCGGCTTAAGGGACTGATGAGGCGCTTGAGACTGGCAATCAGCAGGGTTCTCCTTTTAGAGGCGCGTGTCATTAGGATCCAGACGAGGAACACAACTCATCCCTCCATAGCAGAGTGCTTACTTACACAGGGGGTGAACCAGTGTGTCTGTGTGTGTGTGTGCACCTGCACATGCTTGTGTTTATGTGTGTGTGTGTCTATGTGTGTGTGTGTGCGAGTGTGTGTGTCTGTGCACCTGTACATTATTGTGTGCATGTGTGTGTGTATGTGTGTGTGTGTGTGTGTGTCTGTGCACATGCACATTCTTGTGTTTATGTGTGTGTGTGTCTACGTGTGTGTGTGTGTGTGTGTGTGTCTACGTGTGTGTGTGTGTGTGTGTGTGTGTGTGTGTGTGTGTGTGTGTGTGTGTGTGTGTGTGTGCGTGCGTGCGTGTGCATGTGCATGTGCGTGTGCGTGTGCGTGTGCGTGTGTGTGTGTGTCTGTGTCTGTGTGTGTGTGCAGAAACTCATAGTGTGTTTTTAACTCAATCAGCGCCAGACCCGAGTATGATCGGGTTGTCATCGTTATTTCTTTTATTCGATATTTCTATTCATTACAGGCACACGGACATCAGGGTTAACATGGGGAATCATCCTGAGATCGCCTAAATTCAATACCGGCCGCATCCTACCAGGTGGCAGTATTGAGCACCCTTTGAAACCTTATATCTTGGCCTGTGTTACGTTCAAAAGTCTCCGGGCGCAGTTTTTTTTTGTCAGGCGAGTCGAGCGGTTATCCCGATCGCAATGAGAAGCGGCAAATGCCCCCGATGCATCTGTTGTGGTGGATTATGTTGGCGAAACGATGGACACTAATACTGGGACTCGCGATCAGACAATTGGAATATTCTTTTTAGGGTACCTCCTAGTGAAGGTAAGGACTATATGATATCAATCCTGCTTTGATCCAACCATGATTTCACCTCGATCGCAACGTGTGTGTGTAACGTTACTCCACAACGTATGGTGTTGGTGACGATCAAAGCATCAAAAAACAACCCCCCCCCCCTTTCATGCATTCATGATGAAACATAATACCTATTATATACATTAAATTTGGAAATAGTAGCGTGTCCAGGCGAGAAACGCCAACGCTTTTAGTGAAATTCACGTATTGCTGCATATCGTCGTTTTCTGGGATTAGACAGGATCACTCTAAAACTATACTTATCTATTCCTAATCTATTCTTTTTCACATATTGAACGATAGATAGTTGATGTCAAATGGGCCATAGTATTGTATCCATAGCTATAATATAGAATATAAATATAGCCCTGCAAACACTGCCACTTATTCCTATCTCTTAGAGCGTTGGCGTGGTAGGAACAAACGATGATCAAGTCTGTGGCTTCCAAAGAGTTAATGCTGATTTAACTCCACAGAGTAAAAACACACTTTTAAATGTTTCCTCCACACGACCAGAGCAGACATGATTAAGCACTCCTATTGTGTAGCTGATCCACGCTGAACCGCAATGACATGCTAGTTAATTAGCTTTACACAAGTGTTCTCCACGCTGTACAGAGTGGGTGGCTTTCTTGTGTGTTTGCAAGAGTAACTACTAGCAAGCACTTCAGTATCGAGGTATCCCAGCAAAAGAAGCTTAACCCCTTCACTACATAACTTGCGACCTCGTGTGGCAGTGAACGGGTTAACCTTCTGTATTGTTGCAGTGAAAGGGTTAACTGTTTGGTAGTGCGGCAGTGAAAGGGTTAATGTATGCAGGAATAAGCATTGGCCTTGCTGGGTGTAAAGCCAGTACAGGGTAACTAGCCTACATCTCAAACACGCACTCCTTTCTTGAACCTCCAATCCTTTTTGTTCATAGAAGGGACCACAGAGGACGCCATAGCCCATGTGCTGCACACAGCAGCATCACATCTGGACAAGAGGCAGGGGAACTATGTGAGAATGCTGTTCATCGACTACAGCTCAGCATTCAATACCATAGTCCCCTCCAAACTCATAGCCAAGCTCAGGGACCTGGGCTTGAACTATGACCTGTGCCAGTGGGTCCTGGACTTCCTGACGGGCAGACCCCAGGTGGTAAGAGCCGGCAACTGCACCTCCTCATCCATCACGCTCAACATAGGGGCCCCCCAGGGCTGTGTTCTGAGCCCCCTCCTCTACTCCCTGTACACACATGACTGCGTAGCACAGCGGAACAACAACACCATCATCAAATTTGCTGATGACACAGTAGTGGTGGGCCTGATCTCTGCCAACGACGAAAGGGCCTACCTGGAAGAGGTAGAGAACCTGTCACAGTGGTGTCAGGAGAACTGCCTCTCCCTGAACGTCAGCAAAACAAAAGAGATGATTGTGGACTTCAGGAGGTCGGGGGTCAAGGACTACAGCCCCCTCAGCATCGACGGGGCACCAGTTGAGAGAGTGAACAGTTTCAAGTACCTCGGAGCCCACATATCCGAGGACTTGACATGGACCACACACATTGACAGTGTTGTGAAGAAGGCACGACAACGCCTCTACTTCCTCAGGCGCCTAAGGAAGTTCCAAGTCAGTCAGAAGATCCTTAGGAACTTCTACTCATGTACAATAGAGAGCATCCTGACCGGCAACATCACCTCCTGGTTTGGGAATAGCACTGCACAAGACCGTAGCAGACTACAAAGAGTGACACGTTCAGCCGAACGCACAATTAGAGGGGGGCTTCCCACCCTCCAGAACATTTACAACAAGCGGTGCAAGGGGAAGGCTAAGAGAATTATTAAGGACTCGAGCCACCCGAACAACTGCCTCTTTGAACTGCTGCCGTCAGGCAAGCGATACCGGAGTCTTATGGCGAGCACAGAAAGACTCAGAAGGAGCTTCTATCCCCAGGCCATCAGGCTGCTAAACGAACAATAATCGCTAAACGAACAATAATCACTATGCAACAACCATCAAATGCACACAGCACACACACCCACACGCACACACTCACTCAAACAAACAACACACTGCAGCACCCACTCTCCACACTTTAGATCACACAAACACACTTACACTTTATATTTATTGATAAAGGATTTGCACTACAACTCGTACACCTACTGTGAATTGTACCTAAACTGCACCTCGTCCATTTATGCCTTGCACTATATAGCATGGTATATTAGTACACTGCACAGTATTGTATATTGTATGGTAACTACGTCTACGAACATTGTACATATGTCTAAACTGAACACTGTGACCTCTTTTTTTACTTCTAATTTTTACTATGTTTTTATTTCATACTTATCTTGTCATGCACAGTCTCTGGAGCGCAACAGTAAGAAGCATTTTGTACAAAAGTATTCTGTACTTCTGTATGACAACTATTAAAGAAACTTGAACTTGAAACTTGAAGTGAAAACAATGGGAAATACGCATGGTTTTCTTGTTGTTGTTGATGTTGTAGTTGTTTTGTTTTAAAATCTTATTTCATTGTCCATATATTATTTTTGTCTCCGTTTTGGCAACTGATGTATGAATATATTCTTCTTAAATTATGTACACGCTCACGCAAAACTATGTACACACATTCTAAAACGAATGAATCAAAGGGAAATACAATCAGGAATGAATTCAAGTCATTTGCGTAATATAGCGTATTAAGCCTTTTCCCGCCCTACAGAGACGTCAGTCCTAGTCCGATTGTACTTCCTGCTACTCATCCACTAGCGGCCCCACATAGCAGCACCGTGCTACCATGTTGTATCTCCAATGTGCTTATTGCTGCTTTGATTTAGGAGTGAACTTCCAGCAGCATGTGCTCCCTCGGGCCCTGTGTCCATATAACGTCTTTTCCCGAGCGCCAGCATCTTTTTTCAATCGTTAACAATGAGGAGAGAGAGAGAGAGAGAAGAAGCGCCGTACCAGGCGCCTTTTATGCAGCCACTTTGAGCATTTTGAACTTACTCTGAACTTTTCACAATATGGTGACATCAATTTCTTTAAAGGGGAACTATTTTACCATTTCTTTCACTATTTGGGCACTTTTACACAATTCCTGTGAGTCTATGGAACACCTCTGTAATGTTTTATTTTTTTTAATTCATTGTTTTGTATTTCTAATCAAGTCCTCAAAAACAGCATTTTTCTACCTCAAGATCTTAAAGGATAACTCCACTATTTTGGGAAATTAGCTTATTTAACATCTTCCCTGGAGTTAGACAAGAAGATGCATACCTTTTTTGTCTCTGTGCGTGCATTTTAGCTTTGGGAATAGATGCTCCGTTAGCATAGCTTAGCTTCATCACTGGAAGTGAGGCAGGACAGTAGCCTTACAGTGCCTTACAGTGTATTGCAAGGTCTGACATTGACCAAACTTGATATGCATGACCTTGGTGGGCTCTAGGTCAACTCCTGAAAAGGGGGTCAATGTCAGACCTTGCAATCAAAAGTTAGGGGCGCACTGAAATTATGGCAAGGGTTATTAGCCCCCTAACTTTTGATTGCAAAGTCTGACATTGACCCCCTTTTCAGGAGTTGACCTAGAGCCCACCAAGGTCATGCATATCAAGTTTGGTCAATGTCAGACCTTGCAATACACTGTAAGGCACTGTAAGGCTACTGTCCTGCCTCACTTCCAGTGATGAAGCTAAGCTATGCTAACGGAGCATCTATTCCCAAAGCTAAAATGCACGCACAGAGACAAAAAAGGTATGCATCTTCTTGTCTAACTCCAGGGAAGATGTTAAATAAGCTAATTTCCCAAAATAGTGGAGTTATCCTTTAAGCCGTTTTGAGCCTGGGCACCTAAACGATGTGGGGCCTGATGCTACACAGCCACATTATTATGCAGCTGAGTCTCTCTGACATCACAAATCAGCACATTTTCAGATGACTCAGTTCAGTGAGGGTGAATATTGTGAGAGGAGAATTGGAAGAATGCGCCAATATGAGAATTAGAGACATAGATCATATTAATATAAGTCCACATAGCTATGAAACAATGCTAAACACTGAAAAAGGCCATTTATAAGATAGTTCCCCTTTAACACACAGCCATGTCTGATCTACCCACCACACGATAACTGGGAAAATCTTCCAGCACACAGGAAGTGTTTACATCACCAGCAACTACAGCAGTTCATTTGGAATGAATACATTAACTAACTAACTACAGTAACTCAGTAGTTAACGTGAATTTTCTAAATGGCAAGCAAGTCAATACAGTGCAAAAACGCAATAGCGTTTGTCATTGTTTTTCACCAATATAGGCTTTACCAAAATGAAAAGGAATGAGGATGGTATTGTTGCGGAATATTTTACATGAGCCAAACAGTGAAACTGTAGAAATTCAGACGAGTAAATTTGTATAAATAAAAATATAGAACATTGTTTATTTCTGTGGCCACGGAGATCAGTTTACAATCAGACACACAAACGTCTGACCAGAAAGTGACAAAGAGCTTTGGTCAGACTTATATACATAATTGACATGATGTACATAAGATGACAAATTAATAACAGATCTGACAAGAAAGGTAAACAAGAAATGCCCTAGTGAGAAAATGAAAACAAAATATGGGTCTAGGGCTTTGTTATGTCTCACATTAGAACTGGAGTCGAAAATAACTCCTGGCTGTTGTTTTAAGAAACACTGTCAGACTGTCGCCCTAGTGTCTTTAGCCGTTATACTAGTTGACCCATATTAACTAGTCAAGGCTGTAAAAGAATATGTATTTTAACACAGAACTATGGACATGATAATATGTTCCACAACAGTATGTATTACGACTTTAATTTCTAACGGAGAGAGATGGTCTGGACTAAAACAGAAAAAATGCATCTTTGCACCAACCTTTGAAGTTTTCTTTTTCAAATAATTACTTTTGCTCGTTGTAACTTGAGGAGTTTCTCTCCCTCTCTCTCTTCTCTCCCTCCTCTCATCCAGGCCGTCCGGTCTGACCCTGCCGGCTCCCTACTACCAGCCCGAGGAAGACGACGAGCGCCCCTTCATCTGCGCCCTGGCGTCCGACAACGGCATCATGTCCTGCGCGGACGTGCCGGCGCGGCGCGAGAGCGGCCACGTCTGCTGCCTGGACAAAGAGGACGCGCTGCACCGACAGTCGCTGGGCCTGCTGCCGGAGCCGCCGGCTAACGGGAGCAACGGCGGGGGAACCGTGGGCCTCTGCATCAACTGGAACCAGTATTACAGCCGATGTCACACCGGGAGCACCAACCCGCACAAGGGCGCCATCAGCTTCGATAATATCGTCTACTCCTGGATTGTGATCTTTCAGGTGGGTCTGGGTTGGTCACTCACTGCTACAATTTTGCACACATATTTTACATTATCCCTGAGTGGGTTTTTTCTTTTATTATTTAAAACTTGTTGGATTTGTTTACCTTTTTTAGTAATGTTGTCATAGAATTGTATAGAAGAAATCTACCCAGAATGATCTCCTGGTCATGGTAGGAACAATTATTTTATTCAATTTATTTTTGCCTGTTACCCTTCGAGAGGCCTTTAAGGTTTAATGTAGGCGTATCACCATACCGGTACAGTCCTTTAAGTCACAGTGTGTATTTGACTCTTATTTGATACGGTTGTGGTCCTGTGGAGATCAATGCGTAGAGTGCTTGGCACTCTGCATGGCTCTTAGCACTGCCAGGGTTATGGGTTTGATTCCCACTGGGGCCACCCGCACTGAAAAATGTATGCAGTCGTTCCGTTGTCAGACTGCGTGTGTCCTCGTGGCAGCACTGTAGAAACCATGCATTTATTCAACAGCAGCTTCTGGTGTGTAGCGGGTCCACAGCATCAACTAGAGAATATATACACTGTAGGACTTCTTGTTGAGTGTTGAGAATTAGTGTGGTGAGTCTGGCTGCTGGCTTAAATATTCTGCTTCAACAACTACTAGCAGACAGATTTTCAGCCAAGGCACTTATTCCCCCATGTGTGCGTGTGTATGTTAGGGATGTGCATCTCCATCACTGAGGCCGATGCGATGCGCATCTCGATACGTTGCCAACGATACGATACATTAACGATACATTTGAAGCACCGGGCAATGCGATACGATTCATCCCTGTTGAGATACAGTTAACTGTTCGATACGATTTGATTCAACATAATGCGATTCGGGGCGATACAATGCGATTCAACACGATGCAAAATAATGATACAATTTTATGGTATGACAGAGGATTTGGTTGTATTCCTTATATATGCAGCTTATTTATTAAAAATAAAATAATCTACTGTAAGACAATTTATATAAAAACTCTTGGGTGCCTAAGACTTTTGCACAGTAGGCCTACTCTGTTTTCTATCCACTTTAGCTAAAAACACAGACACAATTTATATATACACAGTTACACACTACTGTGAGACAATAATAATCACACACAAAGGGATAATGGCTTATAGCAAACTTAATGATTTTATAATATTTCAGATAATGAAATTAAATGTTTATCATCAACTATCCAGTTAGTATTTATATTATAACGTTTGGCCACTTTAAATCATTGAACGTAGAGAGAGAGAGAGAGAGAGAGAGAGAGAGAGAGAGAGAGAGAGAGAGAGAGAGAGAGAGAGAGAGAGAATTAAGTACATTTGCTGAAATACAGTTGTTCTTAATTTTCTCACTTGCTATGTGAAAATGTTAGTTATTATGTTCTCAATGCCCCTTGCATTGAATGAGTTGTGTGGAAGAGTTTGCGAGTTCTAGTGCTACCCCTTTGTACATTGTGGCTGTGTCTGACAAAAGTTAACAATAAATAATGGTATTAGGAATACATTTGCCTCCTGCGTGAACTGTGCATAGCTGAATAGACTGTATTTTAACTTCAGTCATATGGTGGTACTTGGAGAGCCAGCTATATTCTCAGGTGGTACTTGGTGTAAAAGGTTTGAGAACCACTGGTATAGCCTATTCTCTCGTTGGTCTGACGTCTATAGGGAACAGAATGGAACTAAACTCTTGCCCTCTCTCTCCCTCAGGTGATCACCCTGGAGGGTTGGGTGGAGATCATGTACTACGTGATGGACGCCCATTCCTTCTACAACTTCATCTACTTCATCTTCCTCATCATCGTGAGTCACACTTTGTATTACCCCTCTACTGCACTGATAGATTTGTTCATTGATTCCTGGTAATATTTGATGTCTGTGCCACACTGCTCTCTGTGTCTCTCTCCAAGGGCCGGCTCCCTCCTCACACACATGCAAAATCATGTAGCAGAACATGCAAAATCCTAGTTCACTCTCTCTCTCTGGCAGTTCCTTCCTTTCAGCACACACACACACACACACACACACACACACACACACACACACACACACACACACACACACACACACACACACACACACACACACACACACACACACACACACACACACACACACACACACACACACACACACACACACACACACACACACACACACACACACCCTCCCCTTTCTAAGAGTGTATAAAGTGACATGTAATAGGACATTCTGTTCTCTTTTGGCTCCTGCTCTCTTTTGTCTACTGGTGATGTGCCCGCGCGGGGTGACTGTCTGTCTTCTTCTCTAATGAATAAAAGCTCCGTTTGAGAAATACTCTGTCTCCCGCTTCGTCTTTCGGCCGACTGGCCCACTGGCAAATCAATTAAGAATTCACGAGGGATAGGAAATCCCTAACAAATGGAGGTTCCAGAGTGAGAATTGATGTGGGTCAGCCGCAACCAAGGACGGAGGAGGAGATGGAGGAGACGGTGCAGAGGATCCAGCAGTCACTACCAGCTGTCTGCAGCGCATCTGAACCAGGGGTGAGATACCAGCAGCCCCTCAGACGTCCGTGACCAGACCACCAGACGACTGGATGACAGGCAGGAGGAGACGAAGGACAGACGGGCCAGGATGAGAGGCGACCGGAGGAGATGGCAGCTGTGCGAGAGGCCGGAGAGGAACACCGCAGCCGGAGACCGCAGATCAATCACCGCTGATCGTCGTCTACGACACGCAGTTCGTCCACGACTAGAACGGGGGAAGCGGCCGCAGGAGAGACGCTGAGCTGAGTTGGAGTGACGGTGGGGCCGGCCGGCGAGAGGTGGAGGGGACAGTCTGAGACACTGGGAAGGCGGCGGACCGGAGGAGGCACGTTTGCCTAGGGGACCGCACCCTGGAACGGGAACCAGCTCAGGAGGAGACCCACGTCCCCTAGAAGACGGGACCAGGGGTGCACTGTAATAGAGGGGGGGTTCCTCTGGGTTAGGTGATGAGTAAGGGGGGTCCGGTGGGGTTACGTGCTATCTTCTGTTAAGTTGCCAGAATTGTGTTTCTCTCTTTCTTCTCTCTCTCTCTCTCCCGCTTTCTCCCCTCCCTCTATCTCTCTCTCTCTGCTCTCCTGATGTTGATTATCCTGTCTGGTATTGGATGTGATGCATGTAATGAGGTGACAATCGACGGACATAGATCAATGAACTGTGTGTTGACGTTTTATTTAACGTCAAAAGGGGGAATTGATAGATTTGTTCATTGATTCCTGGTAATATTTGATGTCTGTGCCACACTGCTCTCTGTGTCTCTCTCCAAGGGCCGGCTCCCTCCTCACACACATGCAAAATCATGTAGCAGAACATGCAAAATCCTAGTTCACTCTCTCTCTCTGGCAGTTCCTTCCTTTCAGCACACACACACACACACACACACACACACACACACACACACACACACACACACACACACACACACACACACACACACACACACACACACACACACACACACACACACACACACACACACACACACACACACACACACACACACACACACACACACACACCCCTCCCCTTTCTAAGAGTGTATAAAGTGACATGTAATAGGACATTCTGTTCTCTTTTGGCTCCTGCTCTCTTTTGTCTACTGGTGATGTGCCCGCGCGGGGTGACTGTCTGTCTTCTTCTCTAATGAATAAAAGCTCCGTTTGAGAAATACTCTGTCTCCCGCTTCGTCTTTCGGCCGACTGGCCCACTGGCAAATCAATTAAGAATTCACGAGGGATAGGAAATCCCTAACAGCACACACCGCACCACACTCACAGAGAGATTTTCACTTAAGCGCCACCTCCGTTGGAATTCAGATGAAGTCAATGTTCCGATATGTCCTCATCCTTTGGGATCTGGGTGGTCTCAATATTGATTATTGGAAAAAGAA
The DNA here is from genome assembly GCF_963971535.1 of Notolepis coatsorum. NCBI lineage: Eukaryota > Metazoa > Chordata > Actinopteri > Aulopiformes > Paralepididae > Notolepis > Notolepis coatsorum. The sequence goes on along the minus strand of NC_140178.1, from coordinate 81,275,419 downwards.
AGATAGGGGAGAAAATACTCTGGTCCTTAGACCCTGGACACATAATTAATTCGTATTGACTGTTTTTTTTTGTGTAGTTCTTTGAAGTGCAGTTTTTCAGACCTATTGAGTGAGTGTGGCATATGGAGTGGCGATTACGGGTCCCCAGATAAATCAATACTGTTGGTTGAGCGTTTATTGACACGTATAGGAGGATATGTCAATGTTCTCTCAACGTTTTGGTTTCATGTTAATGCTCAGTTGCCTGCTGATATCTGAATGTCATCAATAAGCTGGTATACCTCTCAAGCAGCTACAAATGATTGAATATTGCAGAAAACATTGTTTCAAAACAAACAACAAAGGACCTTGCATAATGAATTCTGGCATGACATTGAAATACATTTTGGAATATACTGTCTATCGTAAGACCTTCTGTAAACAAAAGGTTAACAAACTATGCATTTATAATGAATATATGCTCACTTTCAGTTTGTTTTGTTTGTTTTTTTACAAACTACAAGCCACATATTGTGCAGGGGGGAGAAACATCCTGAGTGGCAGATTGCATGGTTAACCCATTCATTGCCGGAGCTTATATCCATCCTTGTAGCCTCTCTGCCAGCTCTATTTGTCTATGGAGATGTTCACCTTCTTTGCAGGGCTATACCTTTTTAAATTGTATTGCTAAATTGACATTACTATGGCCCATTCAACATCAATTATCTATCGTTCAGGATGTAGGAACGTTTTACTTTTTCATTCACACATTCATACAATAATACGGTCTAGAGTATAAATATGTTTTTATCGTTTTCTGCAGTATTTCATAGAACGTGAGATATAGCCATAAATGCATATATTAGATCATCAAATGCAGTTTGATACCGATCGACGCCAGATTAAAAATTTCAACTGTACACGGTCCTAGACGTGTTGACTGATTATCTGCGGTTGACCGGAGGGGGGGGGGGGGGGGGGGGGGGGGGTGGGGGGGAATAGTCGTTTATAATTCAATGACCAACGTAAATGATTTATGAAGTATGGGTGATATATAGATCAGAGCAGTTTGTATCGAAAATGGTAAAGAAAAACGCTGAAACTCACCCCAGTCTCCTCTTACCGTTCGGTGATGAGCGTGGAGCAAAAAGATCGCTATTATGGGATGTTGATCTAGGTGATCCAGTTCCGGTTTGTATAATACTAATACACGTCCAATCATGTTGTTTATTGAGTTATGGCAACGGATCGATATGCACGGTGTCTGGATAGAGTCCCGCGAGCCATAGCGAGTGGCCGGACAGAATAGGGGACGGACTAAGCACTATCGGCCACTTCCGGTTTTGGCAACTCGCCGATCGGCCACCAGGTGGCGGTATTGAAGCGTTGCAGAGACTCCGTGGGTGAAATGTGAATACCATGACGAAAATATGAAATATTGATCTCAAAGACGTCGTAACCCGTCATTGGCAGATTACGCATGGCGAGGAAAGACGTGTAAACACGTCATCGGCGGAGAAAGGGTTAATAGACTTGTAAAAATCAATAAGAGCATAGGAAACAAGAGTGAACAGAATCAATGGCTGGACCAAGGAAATGCTAAGTAAATGTATCTGTGGTGGTGGTGTTATGAGGGAGGGAGGGAGAGAGGGGGGGAGAGATGGAAGTGGGGAGGGAGGGAGAGATATATGGGGGAGGGAGGGAGAGAGAAGGAGAGAGAAGGGGGAAGGGAAGGAGAAAGGGGGAGGGGGAGAGAGGGGGGAGGGAGATGGGAAGTGGTGGTATCTGTGGTGGTGGTGGTGGTGTTATGAGGGAGCGAGGGAGAGAGAGAGAGGGGGAGAGAGGGAGAGATAGAGGGAGTGAGCGAGAGAGAGAGTGGGAGGGAGAGAGAGAGGGGTGAGGGAGGGAGAGAGGGAGGGATATGGAGATGGGAAGTGGTGGTAGAAGAAGCTTCTATCCTCAGGCCATCAGAATGCTAAATGACAATAACACTATGTATCAACCATCAAATACACTCACAGCACACACATCCACACGCACACACTCACTTTAAAACAAACAACTCACTGCAGCACCCACTTTACCCACTTTAGAACACCTAAACACACTTTATATTTATTGGTAAAGAATTTGCACTACAACCCATACTTCATTACACCTTACTGTAAATTGTACCTAAATTGTACCTCATCCCATTTTTGCTTTGTACTGTATAGTATATTGTATTGTAACTCAGTTACTTCTACTCTGCATTGCACATTGTATATATGTATATACTGAACACTTTTGTCTATGTACTTGACTTCTATTTTATACTTGCTATACTTATTTTATACTTATCTATTTTTGTCTAGCACAGTCTCTGGAGCGTAACAGAAAGAAGCATTTTGTATAAAAGTATTCTGTACTTCTGTATGACAACTAATAAAGAAACTTGAGAAACTTGAACGTGGTATAACGGAACGTAGACCAAATGCGTCCACATTTTTATAGGATTCTAGCACATTTTCATAACAATAGCGAATATTACCGTTTTCATTGAGGTTTCTTACAAATTAACGATGCTTTATGTTGTCCTTTATATGCCGATTATCATAAAAAATCTTAAATTGTACCATATGTCCCCCTTTAGACAACATATGTAACGCTACCAGCGCACTTTTGTTAAGATAATTAGTTTACCATTTGCGGTCGCTATACCAAGCGAGGTTGCAGTAATAGTTTACCGCTGTTCAGATCACGGCGAAAAATAGACACATCCCAGTGACCTGTGACCTGTGCTAAGGATCTTGGGAAATGTATTCATGTAGTTTTCAACATTTTCACCTTTTAATTTTAAACCAATGCTGCCATCTACTGACAACAGAAAGTGTTGTCTATCGTCACTTCCGTATACAGCATCGCCCGAAACCCATTCTAGAGATTCCCACTTTTTACTGGGAATGGGGCGTGGCCGTATTTGGTCCCAGACAATAAGAGTGGCTGCGATTGGTCACTGTGACGTTATGTGGTGGTGGTGTTATGAGGGATGGAGGGAGAGAGAGGGGGAGAGAGGGAGAGATAGAGGGGGGATGGAAGGAGAGATAGAGGGGGATGTGAGGGGGAGAGAGCGAGGAGGGAGGGAAAAAAGAGGGACAGAGGGGGGAGGAGGGAAGAGAGGGGGTTGGGAGGGATAGAGAGGGGGGAGGAGGGAGAGAGGGGGGAGGCGTCTATACTTCCCGCAAGCAAGTTGTCCTTCCGTGTTGCTCTGATTGGCCACTGACGTTTCTGGTCATGTGACATGTGCGCCAATCGCATGACAAGCTGTGTCTTAGCCCATTTCCGCGTTGAACAGCCTGCAAACGACCTAACGCCTAGTTTATCACTGGTTAAGCTTAGGCGATTCTTTCGCAGTTGGTTAAGGTTAGAGTTTGGAATCAGGGCTGGCATTCTATCGCTATGCTCTAAGACAAACTCTAACCTTAACCAACTTCGAAAGAGTGCCTAAGCTTAACCGTCCAAAGAACTTGCCGTCACACGATTGGGCGCACATGTCACATGACCAGAAACGTCAGTGGCCAATCAGATCGTGCAAAAGGACAACTTGCTTGCGAGAAGTATAGACGCAGGGGGAGGGATATGGGAAGGGAGATAAAAACCATCACCACCACCATCACCACCACCATCACACATCATGGGATCCTAGTGAACGAAAAGTGCAATACAAATACAATTTATTATTATTATTATTATTATTATTATTATTATTATTATTATTATTATTATTATTATTATTATTATTATTATTATTATTATTATTATTATTATTATTATTATTATTATTATTATTATTATTCACCACCACCACCACCATCTTCACCACCACCACCATCATCACCACCACCACCATCGTCATCACCTTCAGATGAAGTCAATGTTCCGATAATGGGGGGGGTTATTCCACCAACTCTCAATATTGATTATTGCTAAAAGAAAGCGAGGGGAGAAAATACTCTGGTCCTTAGACCCTGGACACAGAATACATTCGTATTGACTGTTTTTTGTGTGTGTAGTTCTTTGAAGTTCAGTTCTTCAGACCTATTGAATGAGTGTGTGGCGACTACGGGTCCCCAGATGGGTCAATACGCTTGGGTGAGCATTTATTGACACGTATAGGAGGATATGTGTAATATGTGTAATGTTCTCTCAACGTTTTGGTTTCATGTCAATGCTCAGTGGCCTGCTGATATCTGAATGTCATCAATAAGCTGGTATACTGTACCTCTCAAGCAGCTACGAATGATTGAATGTTGCAGAAAATGTTGTTTCAAAACAAACAACAAAGGACCTTGCATAATCGATTCTGGCATGCCATTGAAATACATTTAGGAATATACTGTCTATCGTAAAACCTTCTGTAAACAAAAGATGAACAAACTATGCATTTATAATGCACTGATTCTTGAGAGTCGGGACAAAACATGTCCTACATAGAAAAGTCTAATTTATATAAAAAATTTATAAATTAATAATGATTGACAAAGTTCAATCTAAAGGTATTGTGTATACTGATGTTATGTTTTAGCACATATATTTGTTTTTGGGGGGATATTTGTTTAAATGTATAATCTGTGGTTAGAAGCTCCCATGTTAATTTTCTTGTCCTCAGCAAGGGTCACATTATTGACCAGCCCAAAAAACCTTGAAAACCCTCTCCACTTGTGAAAACATACATATCAAATCAAGGATAAGGGTTATAAATGTATAAAACAATGCATGCCATGAAACTCAAATAATATTGTCCATAGAAATCTGCCTATCAAAGTTGTGTCCTCAGTTTATCTCAACTCTGTCAGACTTTTTCATAAACCTAATTCAATCAGGCAATAGCATGGCCAGCTCTATCCCTGAGGACCCCTTTTCCTTTCCCTGCCTGTGGTGAATGCAACACTACCACACATGGTCTGGTACATTTTACACTTTTTGATATTTTAGACAAACAATGTCAATATTCCTATGGTCACAGCTGGAACATGTCAACACCGTCTCTCCGTTATTATACTTTTAAAAAACAATAGTGGATTGAATTCAAGTGTTTCAGTGAGATTATTAAAACAGCTAGCAACTGCCAAAAAACTAGCTAGCTGCAGTGCACAATACAGGCTTGGAGGGAAAATGTGTGCCTTTTTGTCAACTCCGTCAGACATCAACTCCATCAGATTTTGTGTCTGACGGAGTTGACGTGTAAGCTGACGGAGTTGACAAATCCATCAATAACTTCATAATATGCTATTATTATACTATTCTTGATCATGGTAAAGGATTTAAATGTTATTTCAGAGTTTTATCTGCACAGAAGTGTGCACATAATAGCATGCATTACAATACACTTCTGACTTTTAGAGCATGGGCAGGCTGTGGTCTGCTTATTGAATAATTGTCTTACTTTCCCAGCACATGTGTTAATACATAAATATAAATATATCACTTGTCTATGTGGTTGATTGATTGCTTGATTGATTGATTGATGTAAAATCATAATGGTGCAGTGTGTAGTTTTCACTACCAAACATCTACACTCTTGCCTCTTATAGAGCAGGGAAGGAGTTCGATGTTGCCCTTTCATATCCCAGTAGGGATACAAGACAGAAGAAAACAGTTATTCTTGTTATTGTACTGTTTACTTAGATCATCAGAGCAAAGGTGCATGGTGGTAAACTGTGGATATTTCATCTTAATATCTTTATAATAATTCTTAATATAGGACTGGTCCATGTGTGTCTACTGTAGATTGCTGCATCATCCTTTATCTGACTCTTTCCATCCATAGTGTAATACATTATGGTATGGAGTGATCAACAGGATAATATTTTGCTAGTCAGTTGTCACAATCTTATCAGTTGTCACAAGTGTAGAGTTCAAGAAAAAAATCCTGGACATTTTGTAATATACCCCAGAAATATTGGAATGACTGTCTTCTTGAATTTTCTCCCACTGCTTCCACTGGACATGGATTGTGTCTGCACAAGCCAGTGTGAAGATGTTTGCAACATCTAGTTGTAGATACTACGCACTGCAGCTTTAAGATTGAATGTCAATCAATCAATCAATCAATCATGTTTAGTAAATAGACACCTGATTTTATAGTTTTATTCTAATACATTTACATGACTTTTGTATTATAGGAAAGCATGGCTAGACAAAAATTGTCAGTTGAGGAGCGAAAGAGAAGAAATAGAGAGTATCAACAAAAGAGAAGAGACAAATTATACAGTGACAAAGAGAGCAAACATTCCATGCAAGAGCAGGAAAGACAAAGGTGGAAGAAGAGGGTTCAAGTCAAAAAAGTTATAGAAATAGACAAGATGGGAGACAGGGCACATAGGTATCGGAGAAAATATTGGAGAGAGGTCCAGAAAAGGTCCCGTGAAGGAGCGGTGCTGGAGGCAGACACACCCCCCCCCCCAGATAGTCTGCAGCATCAGGGTATTCTAGATAACAAGACAGACAGGAAAAGCAGTGAAGTAAAACGTGAAAAAGGCATTCAAGAGAAATAAAAACTATGAAAGAGAAGATTACAAATGTAACAAAGCAACGAAACAACCTGCTAAAAACAATAATGCACAGAAAAAAGGCTACAAATACATCACCACGGACTCTCCAGGCACGGAAACAAAGAAGATGCTATTAGGAAGCAAAGTAAGGAATCCGAAAATCCAAAAGGCCCTTCTATTCCACAACATCCTCAGAAAAGAGCTGAAGACAAACAAACAAACTCCTGGCCCACGGCGCCAAAAACCAGCACTGAGTGTGGCATCAGGCACGATTCTTAAAAATAATCGTCTTCTTCAACAAATGAAAGACTTTGGGTTAACCTACAAGTTAATGAGAGAAAAGGAGCAGCCTCAGAAAAATACAACATTCATACAGGGTATAACACACACTGTTCAGGATTTCTTCCTGAACTCTGCATGTGTGACGACGGATAAGACTGACACAATCACCAGGAACAAGATCAAGCGGCAGAGAATAATCCTGCCAGACTCCATGCTCAACCTCCACACTGAATTCCAGATTATGAACCCCACTGTAAAGCTGAGCTATTCTTCATTCTGGGCTCTGAGGCCCTTCTATGTCACAGCACCAAAAGCATCTGATCGGAAGACATGTCTGTGTCAAATACATGAAAATGCATGCTTAATGCTCGAGGTCCTTAAAATGTCTGGTGTTGTGAAGTCAAACAAACTGGATGACAGTTTTCAATTAGTTTGTTGCTCTCCAGCAAGTGAAGCCTGCCTTATTTGCACCTGCTCACAATGTCTAAACAAAGGTACAGTTAGAACCCAAGAGCAAGACAAAATCAATGTTCAATGGAGGCAGTGGGAGAGTTCAAGAAGACACACACAATGGAATCCACATCAACACTAAGCTTGTTGAACACCGAGGCAGCCTTTCAGAGCTCATCAAACTCTATGAGCAAAAACTCAGAAAGGAAACCACAACACATGTGTGTTCAGTGCGAAACCAGTCAAAAGAATACAGCAACACAATTGAGTCCTGTGATGAAAGTACAGCAATTGTCCATGTTGACTTTTCAGAATCCTGGAAATTCAAATATAAAGCTGAAGTTCAGGCCTGCCATTTCGGACAAAATCTGCCACAGATAACACTCCATACCGGAATGTATTACACTTAGGGTGGAAAGGCAGGGTTTTGCACACTGTCAGAGTCAAAGAGACAGGATGCTGCAGCAATCTGGACACAAATGGATCCAGTCCTAAAAGATATCAAGACAAAATATCCACAGGTTACCACCGTGCACTTTTGGTCTGATGGTCCAAGTAAACAAGAACAAACAAGAACAAGGAGAACTTTTTTCTTCTGTCTGGTATCCCACCTACACTTTTCTTCTGTCTGGTATCCCACCTACACTGGGGTTTGAAAGGACAACTTGGAAATTCTTCCCCACATCCCATGGTAAGGGCGCACCAGACGGCATTGGCGGAACAGTAAAAAGAACAGTTGACAACCTGGTCCTGAGAGGAAATGATGTGACGGATGGACACATATTCTTCAAAAAGGTCTCAAACAGTCTGAATGGTGTTCAGCTGTACCACATTGTGGAAGAAGACATGCAAAGATACAACACACTTCTCATGAATCCTCTCAAACCAGTTCCCTCAACAAGACAAATACACCAGCTCATCGCACATAAGGACAGGATCCACCACAGACAAGTTGAGACAACTATCCTGCTTTTGCTGTGAGATGTTGGATTGCCAGTGCTTCTGCCCAGCTACCTCCTATTACCATGGCAACCCAGGAGAACAGCAGAGTGATACACGGAGGGCAAGGAAGAAGAGACCTCTGGCCATGTTGTGGGAGCAGATGGAAAATGAGATGGGAGGGAGATGGAAGATGTAATGGAGGAGTTGGACGAAGAACCTTTGAAAGGTCCTGAGGGTATGGTGACAGTAACGACTGTTAGCAGCCTTAGTAATGGAGACTAGTTAGCAGTAGTATATGATGACCACTGATGGCTTGCCAAGACCATCGATGTGGATAATGAGCAACAAGATGTGAAAGTGGAATTTCTGCATCCCCATGGTCCAACAGAAAAGGTTCAGCCCAAATGTGGCAAGACGGATGTCTGTTTCTGCCCAGTTCAAGACATCATACTGAAACGAATCAGAAATGCAGAAGGAAAGGAAGAGGAGAAGTGGGTGAGAAAGTGGAGATCAGGAAGTTGTGTAGAAGAGGTAGATGAAAACAGGGACGAGAAGAAGGGGTCCTGGTCTCCATTACTGTTTTTGTTGTTGGAAACGGTGCATTTTGTAATAGTTGGAAACGGTGTATGTAAAGTTTGTTGTTTATTACAATTGAGTTAACAAAATGTTCAGTGTAAGACAAGGAGTTATTAGTTCTTATTATTGTCACTTCCATCTGTTTAAAAGATGCATGTGTTCATTTATCAGAGATGCAAATCCAATGTAATCAACTCCGTCAGTTTCTCGTCAACACCATCAGATCTTTGTCAACACCGTCAGATGTTTATTTTTGTTAATTTTGGGGGAAATACAAATTCCTTGTTCAGTTTATGTTGTTTAAGTAATAAAGGAGCATTAGATCTTCATCCTCTTGTGTCTTATTTACTTAATGATATTTTTTTTATATATAAATGCAAATATTTCTAAATCTGGGTTTTCAGAATAGTGTGAAATTACACGTGAGGTTTATATATTATATTTGATTGCATACCAGAGTAACTAAACACTATTACAACATACTTCAGAACTTTAGATTCTTGTTGGACTGGAATAACTAGAATTATATACTTTTTTGTGTGTCTGACGGAGTTAACACAAATCAATATAGTGTGCATTCTCAAAATATAATATTTAAAAAGTGTTTTGTCCCGACTCTCAAGAATCAGTGAGGGGGAAGTGAGGGGGGAGAGCGGGGATGGAGGGGGAAAGGATGGAGAGAGAGGGGGAGGGAGAGAGAGGAGGGAGAGAGGGGGGAGGGATATGGAGATAAAAACCATCATGACCACCATCACCACCACCATCATCATCATCATCATCATCATCATCATCATCATCATCATCATCATCATCATCATCATCATCGTCATCGTCATCATCACCATCATCATCACCACCATGTGTGCGTGTATGTCCAGTTGATGTCAGAGGTTCACCACAGTGTTCCTGTCAGATTTTATGCTGACATCAGCTCATGCTAATGACATGGTTAATGTGTGTCCTCGGGTGTTTGCTCCCCGGTCCATATTGTGTGTGTGTGTGTGTGTGTGTGTGTGTGTGTGTGTGTGTGTGTGTGTGTGTGTGTGTGTGTGTGTGTGTGTGTGTGTGTGTGTGTGTGTGTGTGTGTGTGTGTGTGTGTGTGTGTGTGTGTGTGTGTGTGTGTGTGTGTGTGTGTGTGTGTGTGTGTGTGTGTGTGTGTGTGTGTGTGTGTGTGTGTGTGTGTGTGTGTGTGTGTGTGTGTGTGTGTGTGTGTGTGTGTGTGTGTGTGTGTGTGTGTGTGTGTGTGTGTGTGTGTGTGTGTGTGTGTGTGTGTGTGTGTGTGTGTGTGTGTGTGTGTGTGTGTGTGTGTGTGTGTGTGTGTGTGTGTGTGTGTGTGTGTGTGTGTGTGTGTGTGTGTGTGTGTGTGTGTGTGTGTGTGTGTGTGTGTGTGTGTGTGTGTGTGTGTGTGTGTGTGTGTGTGTGTGTGTGTGTGTGTGTGTGTGTGTGTGTGTGTGTGTGTGTGTGTGTGTGTGTCATACATAATGCAGTGATAATCTGAATCGGTAATATTGGAGTCCTCTCTCTGATTATGCGCAAGGATGCCTACTGATCAGAATCCCAAAATATACACACACACACACACACACACACACACACACACACACACACACACACACACACACACACACACACACACACACACACACACACATCAAAGTCTTGACCCAGCGGCCACAGATGGGACTATCTCCCGTCTCTCATCCCTCTCTCCTTATATGCATCCCTCCTCTCTTGCTGTCTCTCATCCCTCTCTCCTTGGGCGGTTCTTCTCTCTCACTTCTCACCTTGGATCTTTGATCAGTAGGAACATACCAGCATGCATAAGAGAGAGCAAAGACAGGGAGTACTTTTATATTTACACATTTTAGCCGTGCAAGAGATACATAATATATATTGTGTGTGTTATAGTTTTTTTGTGTTAGGCTATATTATAATAATTTTGCGTTATAATTAGGGCTGTCCTTGACTGAAGAAACTCCTAGTTGATTTAATCGACAAATCTGTGAAATTGTGTTTTCCACATCCAGTCATGCAGAATGACTTCTTAAATATCATTCTTACCAGAGCAATTTGCAGGAAATTACAAATTTTGCTTGTGCTTCCAATTGTGTAATTGTGTTGTGTGTGTGTGTCTGTGTGTGGAAAGTCATAGAGAGAGGAAAAGCACCAGACAAGACCATTCACATTTTGTAACAGAGGAAAACTCTGGAGTAGGCTCCTGCTCTCTTGGGAGTTGCACTGTGCCAGTCAGTCCTGTATTGATCGAATCATGGTACCGTAACTGACTGACTGACTGACTGAGTTCAATAGAGGCCATTTCAACAGTCCCACAAGAATACCTATTACCACTCAGTGGGAAAAAGTCATCCAAGAGGTACCTGTTCACTACCGACTCTCTCATCCCTCACAGAAAGAAACACATGACAGACAGCATGAAGATCTGAAGAGAGTCTGAGAGAGAGACGGGATCATCCCTATGTTCCCCGGGTCCTATGTTCCCCGGGTTCTATGTTCCCCGCTTTGATTGATTAATAGATTGAAAATTTAAAAAAAAAATATTATTTTATTAATTATTAATGTCCGCCTTGTTTCGAACGGTTAAGCTTAGGCCCTCGTTCGAACTGGTTAAGGTTAGAGTTTGGAATCAGGGCTGGTGGTCTAAAATGTTCAATCTATCAATCAATCAAAGCGGGGAACATAGAACCCGGGGAACATAGGACCCGGGGAACATAGACATGCTCCCAGAGAGACAATACGACTGTCTATGAACTGTGCTTTGGGCATGTGTCGGCTCGCACTGTCTCGTCCAATCAGACTCAAGCTGGTGGGGAAGTGAAACCTCGGAGACCTTTAGCATCTGTACTAACACCGCTACGGGGAGATTGGCACACTTTATTAGCATCAACTAGCGCCGGAGCTAACATCTCCCACACACTTTATTAGCATCAACTAGCACCGGAGCTAACGTCTCCCACACACTTTATTAGCATCAACGAGCACCGGAGCTAACGTCTCCCACACACATGGGAAATGGCAGACCATCATGCTCTGATCAACGCGAAACACGCTGGAGATCGCAGGCGCTATGGTTTGCATCACAGAGGAACAGCTGTTTTGGTGACTGGTAGTTGAACTACAGTGTGATACTGTGGAGTTGTTGCTGGATTGAAATGGAGATAATATGTCACAATATCTTCATTGTAGGCTATTCTTGCTCTGGGTCAGAGTAGTTGGTAAATACTTTTTTTTTTTTTTAATGTTTATGAGATCCTCTCAGAGGAGTTTGCATACTTTTGCCAATTAGGTGAAAAACAACTTGTTACCTGATGTGTCTGGATGGGTTGTACAGAGACACAAACTGCTTCTTTCTTGTGTGTGCGTATGTGTGTGTAATATATATATATGAAACTTCTTTGGTTTTTGATAATGATAATAAAAATGATCTGCAAATACTCTCTCACCCCCCCCCCCCCCCCTCCCCTCTGGCTCAAATGATACTTTCACAAGCCTCTCAACTCTGTAAATCTCTCCTCTCATCTGTCCACCCAGATCGGCTCCTTCTTCATGATCAACCTGTGCCTGGTGGTCATCGCCACCCAGTTCTCCGAGACCAAGCAGCGGGAGCACCAGCTCATGCAGGAGCAGCGCGCCCAGTGCCTGTCCTCCTCCACCATGGCCAGCATGACGGAGCCCGGCGACTGCTACGAGGAGATATTCCAGCTGGTCTGCCACATCCTCCGCAAGGCCAGGAGGAGATCAGTCGCCCTCTACTACACCCTGAGGGGCAAGCCTCCTCCAGTCACCAGCAGGGGGAACAGGAGAAGAGGCAGCATCAACGCCCACGGGGGCCGGCGTCACTCCAGAAAGCCGAGACGTGAGTAGAAAACAGATGATATCTTTTGTATTTTTGGTGAGATCATTCATATGCAATTTAAATCAGGTCAGTGCATGGTTTGGCCCTGTGATAAACACATCACAATGTAGACCTTTTCAAACTTGACAACATAAACATTCTAAATGGACCCAAGTGTATTTCCTGTTACAGTGTTTGCTATAGACCACTGCAACACTTCCGGTATTCTGAAATCATGGGAGAGAGAGCCGGGGGAGAAAATGAATGAATGTGGATGAGAGCATTGAAATTAAGTGGTTGTAGCTACGGCTGTGGGGTAGCTGGAGACCAGTGGAGGCTGCTGACCAAATTTTTAGGTGAAGCACAAATTATTATATTATATTATATATTAAATTATATTTTTAAAACATCCCCCACTGTGTGTCAGTGGTCAGTGGACACAGATGAAAACATATTAACATTAGGTGACAGCGCACCTGACCAGATCAAAACATATTAGGTGACAGCGCACCTGATCAGATCAAAACATATTAGGTGACAGCGCACCTGACCAGATCAAAACATATTAGGTGACAGCGCACCTGATCAGATCAAAACATATTAGGTGACAGCGCACCTGACCAGATCAAAACATATTAGGTGAAGGTGACAAGGAAGCCACAGACTCATACCCCCCCGACACTCAACTAACCGCCTTGGACAGTCCTTCATACCAGTGGCCATCAGGCTCCACAACAGTGGGCAGGGACTGCTGCCAGACATCGACCTAGAACTAATAGGAACCCAAGTAGGACAATAACACTACCTTATGCATACTGCACCTTATGTGGATACTGTGATACTGTGAATAATGAATAATGTATATTTCAGTTAGTTAGATAGTAAATTATAACACTACCTTATGCATACTACACCTTATGTGACACTGTGAAAATATATTTCAGTTAGTTAGATAGTAAATTATATTGACCTATTTGTTTACACTGCTTGTGTTGTTTTCACTACCTGTACCCCCCCCCCCCCCTTCCCCCATGCTGCTATGATGCCTGAATTTCCCCCAAGGGGATGAATAAAGGAATATCTTATCTTAAAAGGAAAGATGAAATTACCTACCTGGGTTCCATCCTATAGAGGCAAATCTTTCCTGTGACAAAATGGGATCCAATGTAATAAAACTAAGTCAACCAACGAACTAGATTCCTGTACCGGATCTCCTCTCTGGTAAACAAGAATACCTTGAAGACTCTAACAGGAGCACTCATTCAAGGGTACTACGACTATGCTTGCACTTCATGGTACCAAAGCACCTCAAAGGCACTAAAAACAAGATTACAAACATCACAAAACAAACTGGTCAGACTACTGCTTGACCTTACTCCTAAAACCCACCTCACCCCTGCCCACTTTGACAACCTAGGATGGCTTAGAGTAGACGACAGAGTACAGTAACTTGCAATGGGCCTGGTCTACAAGATACACTACACCACTAAGATACCCATGTGCATATCGAAATACTTCCCAAAGGTCAGTGAATACCACGACCACAACACCAGAGGGAGTTCCACAAATCATGTTCAACGCAGATAAAATAATTTAAAAAGTTAAAAAGTTAAAAAAAATAAGAAATTCAAAAAGAAATTTAATAAAAGAAAAATCGTCATAACTTAGAAATGAGATTGCATAGGTCTATGAATCGATATTGCGATTCTGTTTCGATTAATTGCCCAGCCCTACAGTGTGTACAGTAAGTTAGCTTGGTGATCATCATTGTGATGTAGGCTAAGCTGGCTAGCTACTGTTAGCATACAAGCTTTTACAAACACTGTAGCCTACTTACTTTTTCATCCACAACTTTTTTTCTGATCCAGATGCATAAGTCCACTTCTTCATGTTGCTCAGTTGCTGGTTTATACTTCGGTCCTAATGTTGGCGCAAAAGTTTAATTTAGCCTGTGTTGTTATAGCTGTACAGTTTACTAAACTACTAGCTTGCTATGTTTCACACAGTCAAAACGGGTCCAGCTGCAGGTTCGGAGGTTAGGTTTAGCTCGGGCCAATCTCAAGTTTCTTTATTAGTTGTCATACAGAAGTACAGAATACTTTTATACAAAATGCTTCTTTCTGTTACATTTTGTATAAAAGTATTCTGTACTTCTGTATGACAACTAATAAAGAAACTTGAGATTGGCCCGAGCTAAACCTAACCTCCGAACCTGCAGCTGGACCCGTTTTGACTGTGCGATGCAGCAATCTCTGATTGGATTTTAAAGGCTGCCAATCATTCATCCTCTGTGTATTATTGGATAGTCAAGGCTGTCAATCATTCAATCCCCCATTCAATGGCAAGAGTTTAACTGCACAGACCGTGCTTAGATGAAGTTAATAGCCTATTTTGATTGGCTATTATTTATTATTTATTTAAATTGGGTCAACCTGTGCATATATTCTGCACGAATATTACTGCAGTCATTACTGCAGTGCAGGCCTGCTCAGAGCTGTCAATTTTGGCCATTTTTGAAAAAGGAAAAAAAATGCACTGGCATTTTTTTTACAGAGGAAAACATTTCTAATAAAAAAAATTATAATAATAAAAATATATATATATAGGGACTTCTCACTCCGAGTGCACTTGAACCCTTAATTAAAGTAATTTAAATGTAATTAAAGTAATTAAAACATGTTAATGGACCATCTGATTTGCTTATCTTTCTCATTTCTTTTTTTTAGGACGCTTCCAGTAAGTGCAATCAGGTTTTTAGTTGTTGTTTTTTTGCTAAGAGGTGGAATATGGACTAACTGGAGGAGGGTCTTGCTAGAGTAAAATGCTGATGTGCAGTTGGGAATTTACCAACTTTCTTTAGATTAAATAATACGATAATAATACCAAAAACATTCCCTACTTTACTGTATTTCTGTCCAGCTGGTGCTCTATCCTGCCCATATTTTATTAAACTGTACTCATTTTAAATGGCAAGAGATCACATGTAGGGAAGTTTGCCAACATGAAATATTTACACTGTGACAAAAAACAAGTATATTCCCAAACGATTTTATGGATTTACCCCCACTGCCATCTCTGCCACCACTGCAGACTTCTCATGTGAACTCTAATAGATTTAATTAGAATCCTTTTATGAACCCTAGAGGATGAACCCTATTGATTTTGGTGACCCCATGACCTTTCCCCTAGCACCATAAGAGTAAACTTTACATTTTCTAATGACTATATCTCAAATACCTTTCATTCAAATATATTCGAATTTGCTGTGCACATTCACGATCCCTATAGGAAGAAGCCTATTGATTTATGTGACCCCATGACCTTTCCTCTAGTGCCACCATCAGGCCGAACCTTCAAATTAGTGTATCCCCTGATCGTTAGTCATACAGTCATGAAACTGTTATCCAGAGATGCGTCATGCACAACAACTTTGCCACATTCATGAACCCTAGAGGAAAAAGCATATTCATTTTGGTGACCCCTTACTTTGCATCTAGCGCCACCATCAGGCCAAACATTCATATCCTACTTGTGAACAGTGATGCCGGTAACGCGTTACTAAGTAACGCGTTATTGTAATCTGATTACTTTCCCCCGAAAATAGTAATCTAACGCGTTAATCTTTAAAAGCCAGTAATCTGATTGCAGTTACTTGTCCAAGTGGCTGTGCATTACTATTTCGTTACTATCTCATCATAAATTCATAATGCAGGCGGAATGCAGTATTTTATTTCGTTTTCGACAGTCAAAAATACATTTTTGAGCTGTTTTTCTTATTTGGGAGTGACGTGGTGTGGCAGTGAAAGGGTTACACAAGAATGTGTCCTCGCGGCGTGACTGGACTCTCTGTCTGTGAGTGACTCTGCTTTGGCCCAATCACATTCCCCATCCACAGTCTGCGAATCAGAGGCAGAGTAGGGCGGGTCTTCACAGCACGTCATGTGACATATGCGCCAATCGTGTGACAGCAGTGCTCCGTTGCATTCGTCTGAGAATTCCACCCCAAAACGCTTGTCTAAACGAAGTGAAACCGCAAGAAGACTAGAGAGACATTTATAAAAACAATTTAATAGTTACAGTTGATATAATTGAATAGTTCAGCCTGCATTTGTTAGATGTGAATGGATACACTGGTTTTGTAAAACCACTGGCTGGCTGCTCTAATGCTCTCCCACAGTTCTCCAGGTGGGAGAACACGAGTGACAGAGAGAGGGGAGAGAGACACACACACACACACACACACACACACACACACACACAAGCACAAGCACACGCACACACGCGCGCGCACACACACACACACACACACATACACACAGAGAGGGATTATATTATAATAATAATAATAATAATAATAATTATTATTATTATTATTATTATTATTATTATTATTATTATTATTATTATTATTATTATTATTATTATTATTATTATTATTATTATTATATTAGAGATGTAGGCTGTCTGGGTGGGGTTGGAGAGAAAGAGGCATGGGGTGAGAGAGAGAGAGAGAGAGAGAGGGGTGAGAGAGAGAGAGAGAGAGAGGGGTGAGAGAGAGAGAGAGAGAGAGAGAGAGAGAGAGAGAGAGAGAGAGAGAGAGAGAGAGAGAGAAAAGCTCTTATTTGCCAGATTTACAGTTAATTTACATGTTAAAGAGAGACTGATTGTATGTTTATAGAGAGACATTTATAAAAACAATTTAATAGTTACAGTTGATATAATTGAATAGTTCAGCCTGCATTTGTTAGATGTGAATGGATACACTGGTTTTGTAAAACCACTGGCTGGCTGCTCTAATGCTGTGAGCATCATAGACTGTTGCTTTACCATACTTGATGGTACAGAAGCTGAAGCACTAGTTTAACAATTTACGTTATGTGCAGAGAAACAAGTTAAAAACAATTTATGCACTTTCAATAAAGCGTTTAAAAAAAACTGTTGGGGGAACGACGACGACTTCGTAACCTAGTTACTTTCAAAGTAACTAAGTTACTCTGATAATCAAGTAATCAGTAAAGTAACTTGGATTACTTTTTAAAGGAGTAATCAGTAATCAGTAATCGGATTACTTTTACAAGTAATCTGTGGCATCACTGCTTGTGAACGGGATACTGTAACTCCAATAGCTTTCATTCAAGTCTTTTAAAATTGCCGGTACAGATTCATGACCCCTAGAGAATGAACTCTATTGATTATGTTGACCCCATGGCCTTTCCACTAGTGCCACCATCAGGCCCAACTTTCAAATGAATTAATCTCCTGATCGTTAGTCATACAGTTGTAGCGACCCGTCATGAAACTGGCATCCAGAGATGCATCTACTCATGCACAATCAATTTGCCATAAGGACCTATGAAGTCTACCATATAGGAATTTCCACCATCTTGAATTATTGGAAAAACACTTTGTTCCCCTACTTCACCTAGCCTGTTCACCTGATTCTCACCAAACGTGCTCACCAAACGTGTCTTGGGATTCTATCTACGACACTCAAGTGTGTCATTTAAATCAATGGTGAACAGGAAATTAGCGATTTCCACCAAACTTGAAGAAAATGTTTGCCTGTGAAGTTTTGAGTAATCTTGCCTCATTGTGGCGTTATTGATCAAATGAAAAACATTAACTTTAATGGCTCGGATTAAGGGCATGGTCAATAGGTGGATTGAGAATTTGGTTTTATATCTCTTTCTGATACTGCACTACATGAGACCTGTTTCTGATACTGCACTACATGAGACTTACAGAAATATTCTCAAAGATCAAATGTATAAACTGTCCTCCTCTATCTATCTCTTAAAGATTCTGTCCACTGTCCACACCAAAGCAAGCCGGACCACGGTACTCAAGCAGTGGCCAACTCCATCGCCCTGTCACTCACGCAGAACCCGGTGGACTGCCCACAGTGTGCCCTCTCACTCAGGGACGGGGCGGGAGCCACGGGAGCCGTGGCCAATGGAGAGGAGGAGGAGGCGGTGGAGGAGACGGACAAGGAGCAGAACCACTCGGAGGAGAAGGAGGAGGGGAAGAGAAGGACGTGTCTGGGATGTTGCGTGGACTTCTGGGTCGGGATGAGGATGAAACTGCGGGGCATCGTGGAGAGCAAGTACTTCAGCAGGGGCATCATGATCGCCATCCTCTTCAACACTATCAGCATGGGCATCGAGCACCACAACCAGGTGAGCTGACCTCAGATCTGTCCACAACACAACCAGGTGAGCTGACCTCAGATCAGATCTGTCCACAACACAACCAGGTGAGCTGACCTAAGATCAGTCCACAACACAACCAGGTGAGCTGACCTCAGAGCAGATCTGTCCACAACACAACCAGGTGAGCTGACCTCAGAGCAGATCTGTCCACAACACAACCAGGTGAGCTGACCTCAGATCAGATCTGCCCACAACACAACCAGGTGAGCTGACCTAAGATCAGATCTGTCCACAACACAACCAGGTGAGCTGACCTCAGAGCAGATCTGTCCACAACACAACCAGGTGAGCTGACCTCAGATCAGATCTGCCCACAACACAACCAGGTGAGCTGACCTAAGATCAGATCTGTCCACAACACAACCAGGTGAGCTGACCTCAGAGCAGATCTGTCCACAACACAACCAGGTGAGCTGACCTAAGATCAGATCTGCCCACAACACAACCAGGTGAGCTGACCTCAGAGCAGATCTGTCCACAACACAACCAGGTGAGGGGTGACCTCAGAGCCACCAGACCTCGTCCCCCTCAAACACACCACTGCTCTCATAGCTTCATTCATAGACACAATCTTAATACAAACCTGTCAATATTGTTAAACGTAAGCTTAATCCCTCTCGCACACACACAAATCACCACGGGTAGATGCACAATCGGCGTGACTGATCGACGCTGACAGCTTGATAGATTGTAATAGCAATGACATTGATTCAGAGGGAAGGAGAG
>NC_140178.1:81184639-81255669 GCF_963971535.1 Notolepis coatsorum | reverse complement strand
GTTCAAGTGTATGGCCTTTTTGTGGGCAGGGACGTTTATATTCTGAGTGAGGCTGAAACAGTCAGGGAAGGAGAGGAAGTCAGGTGTGAGGTTTGAGTTGGGTTGGTCAACGTGAATGTTGAGGTCACCAGTGAGGAGGAGACGGGTGGAAAGAGAAGAAGCTATAGTCAGGTGATCGGAAAATTCAGATAGAAAAGAGGGGTGAGGCTTCGGAGGGCGGTAGAGAAGAAGTGCAGTAATGGAATTGGGGAGGGAAAAGGCGAGGTATTCAAAGGATGACATGGGAGGGAGGTTAAGGTCCAGTTCGGTGATTGATAGGGAGTGTTTGTGAAAAACAGCAAGACCCCCCCCCCTCGACCAGAGAGGCGGGCTTGGCAATGTAACTGTAGTTTGGGGGGGTAGCTTGGTTGAGTGAGTAGAAGTCCGAGTGTTGTTGCCAGGTTTCAGTGAGGAGGAGTAAATCAAGGTTATTGTTGAGTATTAGATCAGAGATCAGAGGTGATTTATTGGAGAGAGAGAGAGCGAGTGTTTAGCGGTGCAAGGGAGATGGATGGGAGCGGGGGGGAGGGAGCAGATGTTATTGAGGTTAGCGGTGCAGTGAGTGATGGCGACGGGGGACGGGAGGTAGTCCAGAATGAGGGGATGTTTGAGCCATCAGGGTTTCGATTATGGTGGGGCCTCGGTGGATGTTGTGGCGTTGGCAGTGAATGCCAGCATTTCTGGCAGCAGTAGCAGTGGCGGCAGAGAGACAGTAGTTGTTGTTGTGTGAGTGAAGATCGGCGGCAGTATATGTGAGGCGGGGGTGGGGAGGCAATGCAAAATGGGGGGGGTGAGAGTCCAGGGGAGAATGATAAGAGGAGCATAAGTCCGAGTTGGGTGTGAGATAGGAGCAGGAATGGGTTAAAAATGGCTAGTAGCTGATAGGTGGAGAGTTGAGGGAAAGTAGCGTTGGACCAGAGCGGCAGTGTGTTGTTGTTGTGATGGGTGTAGTAGCTCCAGACCGAGTCTGACCACACCATGCCAACAACCAAATCCAGCAGGAGAGTGAAAGCTGTAGAGTAGTAAAGCCAAGACTGAGATGCGGAGATGGCAACCCGCAGACCAGCGAGGGATGGGGGTAGTAGCACAGCACGGCCAGGCGAGCAATGCCAGCGGCTGGTAGATTATCGGCCAACAACAAACAGAGACACACACAGAGAAACACATGGAACCAGAGGACAGGTAATGTTGTGTCGGGAAAAAATCATTTGTAAATCCAGAGAGTTTATTGATCCAATGGTGGGGTTTGTAATCCGTGGTGAAATCCGAAAATTAGGACGATGCTGATGCAGTCAGCAGGTCAGCGAGGGGAAAACAGTGAGGACGTTAAATAATTTTAAATGGAGATGGGCACAGGAAAAATAAGCGTGGAAAACAAATAACAAAGACTGAAAATAAGTTCACAGACACGTATAGAAGCGGCAGTCAAACGCAGACGCCAGCAATGCTCTGATTCCAAACAAAAAAAAATTAGGTGACACGAGAGTACACAAGTTCAAGTTCAACTCAAGTACAGACCTCTGTACTCTATTTCATTAGTACTAAAAGTGATTTTCCTTTTTTGCATTAGTAACTTCAGAATGTTATCTCTCCAAAGAGACCAGGCTCATGCATGAAGTATAAAGCTAAGCTTTGCAAAAAAAGTATGTAGTCCTCAAGTTTTTTTTCCTCAAGACAAATCCAATTATGATCTCCATAGACCACTTCAATATCAGGCAGTACCAGTTAGATAATTATTCATGTGTCCAATGTCACTTGCACGCCACAATACATACTCCAAGCATGCGCATTCTTGCAATTACCAGTGTTAGTGCAGAGCGCTTGCCCATTCAGAACTGGTCGATTGCTTGCCCACCCCCCCCCCGAAAGTGCTGCTTGTAGCATTGCATTCAAAACGTGCCAGTTCGGAGCGTGTGCCCATGCGGGACGCGTGATGTGTAAAGATTGTTGTTACAGTATAGCGCCACCATCTTGCCAATTGGCACTACATTTGACACTGGATTCCTTTCGTTCCTCAGCAATACACCCACCAACTGTGAACTTGGGTCTTGAGGTATGCATAAGGTTTGTTGTTATAGTGCCAACACATGGCCATTACAAATGGGCATGGCTTAAGTGGAAACTTGCTACTGAGAGTTACGGTTAAAAGGTTACAGGCAACAACGCAAAGTTCATTGTTATAGCGCCACCATCCTGCCAAATGGCATCAAATCTACACTAACACTGCACTCCCTTGGGTCATCAGCAATAGACCCCCCAAGATAGTCGATCGGATGAATGATTCTTTAGATATGCGTGCCAGAGACACGCATGCTCACACACAGACAGATTCTTTCCTTCATAGATGATCACATATATGCCGTTTGGACAGTCCTCATCAGTCTTCCTCACTGTCCAGCTCACCCCTGAGGAAGACTCGGGAGCAGGGTGTGTTGGCTTGGACATATTTTCTGAATATGAGCAAACATTCTGCCTATTAATAATAGATTGTAAAGACACCTCAACCTTACACTTGTTAGTTATTAAATTAAGTTAGGTTTCTGCACGATTGCGAGGAGGACTCCTTTAGTTTAGTCTTCATCTCCTCCCTCTTCCTTTAGTTTAGTCTTCATCACTCTCCTCCCTCTTCCTTTAGTTTAGTCTTCATCACTCTCCTCACGCTTCCTTTAGTTTAGTCTTCATCACTCTCCTCACGCTTCCTTTAGTTTAGTCTTCATCACTTTCCTCACGCTTCCTTTTCTCTCTTCTTTCATTTACATTCAATAATAACTGTAATGGAATCATTACTGTGCATAACAATTGAGCATCGACTGATTCTGATCCACACATGAATTCAATAACCACACGTCCAAGGGTGAAACTTTAGTTTGAGAAGTGGGACACACACAATTATTATGGGATGGGAATGTGTGTGCAAAAGATTTTTTTCGTGCATGTGAAGAATGCACGCGTGTGAAGCTCAAATCATACCCACGACTATTTCCAACCTTTTTTTCATTAGCCATACTCCTCTCGACATGTCATTGCACAAACGGACACATCACAGAAAAAGTCTTGCAGACTGTAAAAAGTGAGAGGGACAAAGTGTGTCCCCCTGTCCCAAGTGGAAATGTCACCCTTGCACACGTGTGAAGCTTAAATAGCTCGATGTGATTAACAGATTAAAATGTGTTTGGATAGAAAACGGTTGTGGGATTTACTTCACAGTCAGGTGGAATGCAATAGCTACACTACACATCTGTTTGTGGGAATTTGGACAGATGTTTGTTCCCTGTGCACCACCCGCCTAGGCTGCTGTCAGGACAATAGCTTAGAACGCCGCCGTCTGCGCTTAGACGTGGTCTGAGCGGGTGGAGGTGCAGGTGTGGTTGCTCTGTGCCAGTGGATTATCCACACACCCCCAGCTGCGCCACCCTGCACCATCTGGTACATGTTGAGCCACAAAATGTCCAAACCGGCACAAGTGGAAATAATTTGCCTTGTGACCGAATTACCAACACGCCAGTACACACAATATACTGTAGCTGTGATTTTCTAATATCGTTCAAATAAGTGATGTATTTTTTATTTTATTTTTTATCATTTGGTTGGGTCAGATTTTCTGAGTCATAGTGTAAGTGTAACTGCCCTGAGGCTGGCTGGGGTTTGTGATGTCAGAAGGTGAAAGGTCAGCTATGTGCACTGCAACTCTTGACAGGCAGGGTCTTTATAATGGTAACAGGCAGGGTCACTCTTTTTAATGTGGCTCCAGAATCTGATGGATCTCTTTGAATACTAAGAAGTAAAGGGTCTTTATTCAGCCCTGCATACAGAGGGCTTGGGCTTTTCCTTTGTATCCTGGAGGATACTTTTGCAGAACACTGCATGCAGCAGGGTTTCACTTACATTTTGTTCTATTTTGCCCGGTCATCATCCGCTGCCATACAATGCAATGGATTATATTACTGATTTAAATAGTTGAATTGGAATTGCTTTATGACATAGAAAACCCTTCTTGCCTTCTCTTTGAGTTGCTTCACAGCAGCTGAGAAGTTTTCTGTGGAAGTAATTTGTAAACCTAGGTAAGTATAGGTATATTAGTTTAGTTCTATTTGGGTCCCATGTATTTTACATGTTGGGTCATCGGTCTGGAACCTTGATCTTTTTTGGAAGGTGATATTTTGGCCTTCTTCGTGTTGACTGCCAGACAGTACTGATGGACAAGGTCCAGGCTCTGCTGAAGACCAGCTTTGGTAGGAGACAGTATGACCAGGTCATCTGCATAAAACAGACACTTAATTTATGTGTCTTGAAGAGTGTCAGGTGCTGGTGGTCTCATTCTAGTAAAAATGCCAGTTCATTAATATAAATATTGAATAGGTGGGATTGAGGTTGCAGCATTTCTTCCCCCTCTACCCTGTGGGAGGAAGTCTGTGTGTATATCTCCAATTTTGACAGCCAATTAATTGTTTTCATATATTGATTTAGTCACATCAAAATACCCCCCCCCCCATATACCACTTTCTATCAGTTAAAAAAATAACCACTTGTCATTGATACGGGGGGACACTTGTCAAACAAATGCGCAGCATTGGCAAAATGTTTGTTGAAAGCCAAGCAAACCTGGTCAGAAATCAAACAGTCCCCACATTTAACATGTGTACTGTAGGTAGGGAAACAGTAGTCTTATTTTTATACTGCCCTCCAAAACCTTGCAGGATTTGCATAGGAATGGGTAATTAGATATAGATAATAATTATAGATAATAATTACATTTGCCTTTTCTCACCACACATGAATTCCTCATTTGTGTAATAGATGCCCAATAGAGAGTCTGGCAAGTGACCAGGGTCTGTTCCTTACCTTGAATAAAGCTGCTATTCAGGTGAAAACCAGACTCTGTTCCTGAATAAAGCTGCTAGTTCAGGTGAAAACCAGGCTCTGTTCCTGAATAAAGCTGCTAGTTCAGGTGAAAACCAGGCTCTGTTCCTGAATAAAGCTGCTAGTTCAGGTGAAAACCAGGCTCTGTTCCTGAATAAAGCTGCTAGTTCAGGTGAAAACCAGGCTCTGTTCCTGAATAAAGATGCTATTCAGGTGAAAACCAGGCTCTGTTCCTGAATAAAGCTGCTAGTTCAGGTGAAAACCAGGCTCTGTTCCTGAATAAAGCTGCTAGTTCAGGTGAAAACCAGGGAGTTACTCAATCTTTTTTAATAGAATAGAATAGAATAGAATAGAATAGAATAGAATAGAATAGAATAGAATAGAATAGAATAGAATAGAATAGAATAGAATAGAATAGAATAGAATAGAATAGAATAGAATAGAATAGAAATACTTTATTCATCCCGAGGGAAATGTGGCACTACAAATTGCTCACAGTCTTCTTCTTGTTGTGTCCACAAGACAGTCAATTACAAGGCTTGGCTAGATGTGGTTCAACCACAGCTGAACACATTGCTGTCTCTGCCAAGTCCGATGCTGTGCAGAGCTGTTCAAGCAGGGGGCATATCAGGAGGTGCTGAAGGCACACAACGTCCTCATCATTTAAGTATCCCCATTTGGCGAGAGTGGCTTTTGAACGTCCAACACCAGATCTTATTCTGTTTAGGCATTTCCACACTGCATAGTTGGTGTCTGCTCCAGGGGGCAGTGCCTCGCTCGCCTTTATCTCCATTGTTGTTGCTGCTGGGTGACTCTTTCACTGCTTGTGCTCGGTATTCCGAGGGGCGGGACTCTCTTCAGGAAACTTTTCCTGGATTTAAGGCGGCTTTTGGCTTAAGCCTAAGAAATTGTAAAAGTCCAGGAAGATGGTACTGTCACCCTGTGCTCAGTGATGCAGTGAGGCACAGTGATGTATTATAAAGTCTGATTGCTGTCGGAATGAAGGACTTCATGTGCCGTTCAGTGCAACATCTTGGGAGTCTTAGTCTAGCACTGAACGTGCTCATTCTGTCAGCCAAATCTGTGTATAGTGGGTGGGAGGGGTTGTCCCTGATGGCATGGAGTTTAGCAAGGCTCCGCCTCTCCGCCACCACAGCTAGATAGTCCAGCTCCACCCCTACCACGTTACTAGCCTTCCTGACCAGCTTATTCAGCCTGTTTGCGTCCCCCACTCTCATTCCGCTACCCCAGCAGGTCACAGCAAGAAGGTGCCCGCCACCACCGACTCGTAGAACATCCTCAACATCCTTGTACAGACATCCTTATTCTGAGCTTCTTAACCTGTTAATCTGTAGACCGTTTTCGCCTAAAGGTACATGCCTAAGTAAATGGAAGATTGCTCCACTTCTGCAAGGTCAATTTGCATATTCTTGGTATCTAGGAACATCTAGGGACCTGGGGGTATGTATTTCCAGTGTCAGAAATATTGTGTCTGTTACTAGTCTGAGTAAATTGTAATGAATAAATTAATTATGATTTATGATTTTGATGATGATGATCAACATTTTTAAAAGAAATCTGAAAAATGATCACTGAGCTCATTCACCACCTTATTGAGATCATGTGTACAAATAATCTAAGCAAATGAACCGCGGGAAGATGATACAGTAATTAATGATAATCGACTTTAATTATAAATTCATATTTGACCTTGAACTTGACCTTATTATGGCCAAATCATACATCTATGGATAGGGAAAATGCTCCTCTTTCCAATGGCAGGGTTGAATCTGGATTTAGTCATTTCTTGCGGTTTTTACGATAATTAGCATTTTCCGATAAATTTGTATTTCCGATAAAACATATAAAACATCGGTAAAAATTTAAATATACACTTTGACTACTGTTTTTGATAGGGTTATGGTATTTACTCTTGGCTAATTTTTTTTTTTTAAACATTAACCTCTTAACACCCAAGGGCCCACATGTGGACGATTCTTTGCCGACCTCTAGTGGCTCGGGTGTGCAGAATTAAAGCCCTATTTGTTGCCTGTCGATTGCCCTTTCAGGTGACAAAATCCGTTCAGCGGTTCTCGAGTTACATGCCGATATGTGAGGCGTGCCCCAAAGTACGCAAAAGTACACATTACCACCCCGACTCCCGGGGCTCTAGCTCCGTCAATCATTTGGCGATCTCGAAAATCTTTGCACAGGGTTGTAGCCAATGAGTGTGGCTTTTCAATGATACCCCATGATATGATAATTGGGGATCTAATACGGTCTCTATTGATTGATTTATGATAAACGGAAAAAAAATCCCCTATAGGGGGACCTTAAGGCGGTGCATGCTTGTCAACAACAGGAAGAAAGGTTTTTGAGAAAACGACTAGTGCCAATTCACCATAAACTCAAGTGTCTTCTTAATCTGAGTATTTATGATACAAGCGATGGGGCAATGGTCACTAACACCCAACTCAAAGACACTACAGGCTAATCATTTGGTCTAGTCGGTTCTGTTACCAGCCGGTATAAATTGAGGCCACCATTAACCTCCTTGAGATGATAAACACTCTGCAGGTGTTTAAATCATGCCTCAAAACACATTTATTTGCTCTGGCTTTTGGTTTTTAAACAGTTTTTTGAGAGACTTTTTATGTGACACATTGTACTGTTTTTATTGTGTGCTTTTATTCAATTTTTTTATGTTTTATGTTTTATCTTATGTTATGGACTTGTACAGCACGTTGGTCAACTTTGTTGTTTTAAATGTGCTTTATAAATAAAGTGGATTGGATTGGATTGGATCAGATGCACCACTCAACCAATTCAGATTAAGATCACCCAAAACAATCAATTCAGCATCAGAATACAGAGAACGCAAATCCACTATTGGAGCCTGAATAAGCAGATATCACAATAACTCACTCTCTCTCTCTCTCTCTCTCTCTCTCTCTCTCTCTCTCTCTCTCTCTCTCTCTCTCTCTCTCTCTCTCTCTCTCTCTCTCTCTCTCTCTCTCTCTCTCTCTCTCTCTCTCTCTCTCTCTCTCTCTCTCTCTCTCTCTCTCTCTCTCTCTCTCTCTCTCTCTCTCTCTCTCTCTCTCTCTCTCTCTCTCTCACACACACTCACACTCACACTCACACACACACACTCACACACTCACACACACACTCACACACACACACACACACACACACACACACACACACACACACACACACACACACACACACACATACACACACACACACACACACACACACACACACACACACACACACACACACACACACACTCACACACTCACACATGTTCCTTCATTCCTCAGTGTGTGTGAGATTGTGGGCCAGTCGGACGGTGGTCTGTCGGTGCTGAGGACCTTCAGGCTGCTGAGGGTGATCAAGCTGGTGAGGTTCATGCCGGCTCTGAGGAGACAGCTGGTGGTGCTGATGAGGACCATGGACAATGTGGCCACCTTCTGCATGCTGCTGATGCTCTTCATCTTCATCTTCAGGTAAGGGATGGGTGAGGGGTGTATTCAGGTAAGGGATGGGTGAGGGGTGTATTCAGGTAAGGGATGGGTGAGGGGTGTATTCAGGTAAGGGATGGGTGAGGGGTGTATTCAGGTAAGGGATGGGTGAGGGGTGTATTCAGGTAAGGGATGGGTGAGGGGTGTATTCAGGTAAGGGATGGGTGAGGGGTGTATTCAGGTAAGGGATGGGCCAGGGGTGTATTCAGGTAAGGGATGGGTCAGGGGTGTATTCAGGTAAGGGATGGGTGAGGGGTGTATTCAGATAAGGGATGGGTCAGGGGTGTATTCAGGTAAGGGATGGGTGAGGGGTGTATTCAGGTAAGGGATGGGTGAGGGATGAATGCATTGACAAACTTGGACAAGCTGTCTGTCATGGATCCTTTCTACCGTAACACCTAGCCCATCATACCTCCATGTTGTCTACGCCTGACAAGCATAACATTGTTGGCCAGCTTCAGAGAGGCTTCACCGGTAGGCTCCTTGGCCTTGGCTCTAGCGGCGTTACCCGCGGCCAAGTGTCGCAGTCGATTTGACGCTCAAGCTTAATTCGGCCTTTAAGTATCAGCACTAAGCTGAACGTATCAGAGGTCTTGGCTTCGTCTCTATAGGGTGATTGTATTGATGTTTGGCAGTCTCAAACGTGTTCATAAACTTGCTGTTATTGGCTTGGAAATTGAAGGCCTATCAGAAAAAGGAGCAAGAAATTGTGTTTAGTTTCTGCTATAGCAGGTAGTTGTGGCAGATATTATGCTCTACGTGTCATGCTCTGTATAAATGTGTGTGTGTGTGTGTGTGTGTGTGTGTGTGTGTGTGTGTGTGTGTGTGTGTGTGTGTGTGTGTGTGTGTGTGTGTGTGTGTGTGTGTGTGTGTGTGTGTGTGTGTGTGTGTGTGTGTGTGTGTGTGTGTGTGTGTGTGTGTGTGTGTGTGTGTGTGTGTGTGTGTGTGTGTGTGTGTGTGTGTGTGTAGAGGGAGAGGGAGAGAGATAGGGAATTCTTGAGTGAGGATGTATTGTGCAGAGATTTTGTCTTAAATGTACAGTGTACTTATGAATGAATGAATTCTCATTGCATTATAGAACATTTTTGGACACTCATAGTGCTTTACAATGTAGGGTGGAAATTGCCTCCTTCACCACCACTGTGTAGCACCCAACCTTGGGCTATGTGGGCTCAATCGACGGAAAATTTACATTTAAATTCCATGTGGATAATCTTGACTCCAAGCTGCGACAGAAAATTGGTTTCCTGTACAGAAACAGATCCATCTTTTCTCTTCTCTGGACTCAATAAGTAAGAGAAAAAAACACACAAAAAAAGAATAACAAATCAAATTACGTAAATGCATATTACATGTCCGAAAAGGAGTAGGAAGAAGTATACACATAATTTATATGGTGTAATAATATTATCTAATAATAATAATAATGAATCATATTTGCGTGTCCTTAGGATCCTGAGAGCTATGTTGTCTGGAGCCTAGTGCTCCTGGTAGGGTCACCCATGGCAAACTGGTCTCAGGTGAGGGAACAGACGAAGAATGGTTCAACCACTGCCCGGTGGGCCTGAGAGGGCAAAGGGCTAAGGGAGCACTACCCTGACAAAAAAGCACCTCTGGGTAGGCCAATCCCCGACTCAGAGGTTAACTTTTGATTACGAAAACACTGACAGATAACTTGAGCGCAAGGTCTCCGGGTGGTGGATCCGAAATGGAAAATATGACGTCTGCTAGCCAAAGCCTCTGG
The DNA here is from genome assembly GCF_963971535.1 of Notolepis coatsorum. Lineage (NCBI taxonomy): Eukaryota > Metazoa > Chordata > Actinopteri > Aulopiformes > Paralepididae > Notolepis > Notolepis coatsorum. The sequence goes on along the minus strand of NC_140178.1, from coordinate 81,245,499 downwards.
GAAGCTAGGAGATCGAATGTCCTCCCAACCAGGAAACCTACAAAGATTGGAACATGGAATGTGCGCACCATGTACGAAGCAAAGAAAGCTGCCAACATTGCAAAGGAGATGCAAAGCTATGGCTTACAAAACAACTACCCCCACCAGAAGAAATAAAGACGAGAAAGTGGATGTGGATAGGCCATACCCTGAGAAAGGAAGACACAAACATCACCCGGCAAGCCCTACGATGGAACCCACCTGGAAAGAGGAAACGCGGCAGGCCTCGAAACACCTGCCGCCGTTCTTGGGAAGAGGAAATGAAAGAGGCTGGACTGGAATGGCACAACATCGTTCGGGAGGCCAAAAACCATGCAACATGGAAAGAAATCGTCAGTGGCCTATGCTCCGCAGGGAGTGCAAAGGCTTAAGTCAAAGTCAAGTAAGTCAATAATATAATTATATTATATAATTATATACTATATGTTATATGTTATTATTATTATATTATACTTTTATATAATACTATACTTATAATAATTAACTTCATGTTTACCCACTAATTACATCATCCAACATTGTGTAAGAGACTAACACATTCCACGTGACAGAATCGTTTTTGAATTACTCGTTATGACCCTTTCAACACATCCATTTGTAAAGATTATTGTCCGCCATCTTGTTTTTTTCTAAAAAGTCGCACTGGCGGATTGATAGTAATTCGGTTGTGGGCGGGTCCTGGGACCAAGAGCGTTGGTTATAACAAATACCCACGTGTAACTGTGGGTGGGTGTACTATTGCATAGTGTAACTGAGGGGTACAATTCCCTGACTGTATTACTAGATATGATACTTACTACCACTACCTTTGTACTTAATATTCGGCCACCCAGTACACGGCATAAATATATTATCATGAACACTCTCACGTAGATGAAACGGATCCAACACAAATGTACGAATTAGAAACAGGTCTTTATTTCCCACACAGCGATGGTGTGTAGAATAAGCACTTAATCACTTAATTACATTTATGAATTGAAATAGTATGCACTTTTATGGCAAGGAGTATTCGTCGGTATATCAATAGAGAATGTCCAATCTCTGAAGGCGCAGGTGGTAAATATACGACCTGGAATAGTTAAGGAATAACAGCAATGATACTTTAATGATTATAGGCTGGATACACTAGAGGGGGTTAATCCGGTCGCTTGTAAGCCGACAGGAGTAGGAGGGGGGGGGGGGGTAGAATCCAGCTGCCTCGTCCGGCCAAGGGTATCCCAGGTGAACCCACTGTAGTGCCGTTCAATGCGCCGGCGATCCTTGGACCACAGATGAAAGCAGGTGGACTCTTTGTGGGCCGGCTCTCTCCGGTCCACGGGGGAGAGACGTGAAGAGACCTCGTCTTGCAGAGCGTCTCCTCACCTTGCGTCCTCTCCAGGGGGGGGGGTTCCAACACACGGCAGTGTCGGGGGTCTTTATCCATGGAATAATCAAAGTATCCAAAGCATAATCCGTGCCTGGGAAGGCGGGCTGTCGTCGGTAGAATAATCCGGTATACAGGTCCACTCGCTCGTCGGCTCTGGGGCTCCTCGGGTGCAGCTTCACATAGGGTCAACCACCCTGGGTAAGCAGCCAGTTCTCTGCCCGAAACGATGGGGTACTGACTACGGTAGTATTCTCACCGCACGAAGCACTATATATTAACAGACTATTATTAGCTTAATAGACTACGTCCAACTCGACGATATAGTGCCAAATATGACTATTCAAATATTAATATACACGATGTCTCAATACCGATGGTAGGCGAACTTGGCCTTACTCCCACACGTGGCGTCGCGGGGAGGCTTTACGTCTGTGACTCTATTGGAGGGTAAGAAACTGGACTGAAAAGAAAGTCCTACTTTAGTAGCGCAGTATATATACGCACTATGAACAAATAGTCCCATTAGTGGTGCGGTAGCCAAATTCCTACGCGGAACTAGGACTTGTTCGTACATGTCGAGCGGTACGTTTGAACTGGGTCTGAGGGGTATGGCAGCCTGGCACCAAGGTCTCGACCAATAGTAGAATGGAGACTATTATGGGATGTTCAGTAGGCTAGAATGGATATTCAATGCATATTGTACAAGGAATATACAAGGGATATCAGGGAATATTAGAGAATATACAAATACAATTAAATATATATATATAACTAAATATATATATTCGGTTTAATCTGGCCCTTCACAACACATAGTATATTGTATGGTAACTCAGTTACTGCTATCCTGCATTGAACATTGTACATATGTACATACTGAACACTTGTGTCTACGTACGTGACTTCTATTTTTTACTTTTACTTGCTATACTTATTTTATTTCATACTTATCTTTTGTCTAGCACAGTCTCTGGAGCGTAACAGAAAGAAGCATTTTGTATAAAAGTATTCTGTACTTCTGTATGACAACTATTAAAGAAACTTGAAACTTGAACTTGAAACTTGTAACTTGACTGTTTCAGCGAATCAGAATAGAGAAATGTGCATGCCATTGTATAATGTAATTTATATTACAGTCAGAAATCAGAGACTTTGAATGTGTGATGTTAAGTGACACCTTTTGGAGTTGGTTCATTCACAATGAATTCGTGGCTTTGTGGGCTCATCACATTTTAGCTTGAGGTATCACATCCAAATCAGTTCTAGATTTGACACTTTAATATGTACAGCTCTGAATCAGAACAAGTACCCACATCCCAGTAAAATCACCATCACTGTGAATTTATCCAGACCTCTAAGAGTCTGAGGTGTGGCCAGCAATAGCAACCCCTCCCCTATTCCCACTCATAACACCAAAACAGTGTACTGTATACATATATAAACAAAGCACAATAGCAAGCAAGAGGTCGCTGACGACATTGCAGATTCTACCTTTAAGGAGACTTGCTCATGTCCACAAAACTGAGCTATTCAGTATTACAGAAATACAATTGCATTTCACTGTTATTAATAGTTATTAATCATATTGAATTATATTTCAGGGTTGATTTTCGCTTTAAGGGCAGGGTAACCGTAATAGCCAGTAATTATTATTATTATTATTATTTTTTTAATAAATAATCAGATGACTATAATAGTAAACACTGATTGTGGATAATGAAGAGAGTAATAGCTGAATATCTCAAATTATTCTCACCTGCCATGGGTAATTTACCCTCCTCGTCTTTCTAATTCCACTTCTCTGGGGCAAGCAATCAAAATTAAGATGGATTTATCACCAATTATTATGATGTGAATAATTTAGGGTAATAGTTGCTAATGCAATCACCTCGTTTGAGTGTAGGGGCGGTGAAGTGTATTCAGCAAGAGAGAGGAGGGTTCAACGAGGTTGTGTGTGTGTTTGGTTGTTTTTGTTTTTGTGTGTGTGTGAGTGTGAGTGTGTGTGTGTGTGTGTGTGTGTGTGTGTGTGTGTGTGTGTGTGTGTGTGTGTGTGTGTGTGTGTGTGTGTGTGTGTGTGTGTGTGTGTGTGTGTGTGTGTGTGTGTGTGTGTGTGTGTGTGTGTGTGTGTGTGTGTGTGTGTGTGTGCGTGCGTGCGTGCGTGCGTGCGTGCGTGCGTGCGTGCGTGCATGTGTGTGTCAGAGAGAGACAGAGATACAGTGAAATAGATAGAAAAGAGAGAAAAAGTCACGCCGCCCCTTTTCCATGCAAGCCTACAGGCTACTCCACAGAACACCATCTGACACTTCCAAGACCTCCTGGGTCAGGACGAGATGAAGGGACCAGTGGAGGTCAGCAGAACCATCCAGGCTGCACCTCTACATCAATGACCCTCTGGACGTCCCTGGTCAGGACTTGCCCGGGAAGCAGTGGACAACCCTCAACCGCCTAAGGACCGGCGTGGAAGAGGTGGGGCCTCAAGGACAGTGCCTCATGCGAGTGTGGAGCCCCTGCACAGACTGTGGAACATATAATCACCAGTTGCCCCAAACACCGGCCACCGTATGGAGAACGCGGTCTGATGGAACTGGACAACGAAACGTTGGCCTGGCTTGCCTCAACGGAGCTGCAGGTCTAAAGACACATGCCAGAAGAAGAAGAAGAAGAGAAAAAGAGTAGACAGAGAGAGAGGGAAAGAGAGAAAGATACAGCAACCTCAGCGAGCTAGGGTTAGCCACAGTGAGCTAGTGGTAGCCGCAGAAAACTGTGTTTGCCGCAGTGATTGATTGATTGATTGATTGAAAACTTTAATTAACAGATTGCAGAATGGGTACAGTACAGTACAACTTAATACACACAATTGTTAAGTGGATGCAGACCAGAGAAATACTTTCGTCTTGTTTACATCAGGGTCCCCCATTTTCAATTTATAATGACATTTATGACATACACAACATACAGATATACAGATATAAAAATATAATCTAATCATCTAATCTAATCTAACCATGACATTTATGACATACATGACATACAGATATACAGTACTGTTACATTTGTGACATACAAGATATGCAAATATACAGTACTGTTAAACAGAGATCCTAACAGTAAATATATACATACGAGGGGGAGGGAAATGTACATTAGGAGGAGGTGGGTGGGATGGGAGGGTTGTTCGGACATTTACCGGGGCCAGTCTCTAATTGCAGCCTCCCGTAGGTGCTCTTTGAGAGTGGTTTTGAAGGTCGGTAGGGATTCAATTTTTTTTTACGGCTGTGGGTAGGGCGTTCCACATTGATGTGGCATAATTGCGAAATGTGTTTAGTCCCTTGTTTGAGCCGAATCTTGTTTGGACATGATTTGTGGAACTCCCTCTGGTGTTATGGTCGTGGTATTCGCTGACCTTTGGGAAGTACCCCGACATGTACATGGGTACCTTGATGGTGTAGTGTATCTTGTAGACCAGGCCCATTGCAAGTTGCTGTACTCTGTCGTCTACTCTAAGCCATCCTAGGTTGTCAAAGTGGGCAGGGGTGAGGTGTGTTTTAGGAGTAAGGTCAAGCAGTAGTCTGACCAGTTTGTTTTGTGATGTTTGTAATCTTGTTTTTAGTGCCTTTGAGGTGCTTTGGTACCATGAGGTGCAAGCATAGTCGTAGTACCCTTGAATGACTGCTCCTGCTAGAGTCTTCAGGGTATTCTTGTTTACCAGAGAGGAGATCCGGTACAAGAATCTTGTTTGTTGGTTGACTTTTTTGATTACATTGTATGCCATTTTGTCACAGGAAAGATTTGCCTCTAGGATTGACCCCATGTATGTAATTTAACCTTTCCTTGTGACAATATTGTCACCCACTGTAACAGAGAAGCCGTTTGTCTTGCTGAGTTTGTTATTTGATCCGAAGAGAATGGACTCTGTTTTACCCAGGTGTAATGATAGTTTGCCAGGTGCAGATTCTGCAGAGTTCCGAGCTGAGGGCTTTTTCAACCTGCAACTTGTTCTTGTCAGTTAGCCGCAGCAAGCTATTGTTAGCCACAGTGAACAGGGCTAGAACACCCCTATCCATCTTCCCACTGTTGCTGTTAATACTAATACCACTGTGCACCTGGGGCCACTCTGCTAACGTCACTAACCGTGGAAATCTACCTGTTATCCTGCTAAATGACAGCGTGGTGAATGAGATTGGAAACAAGTAGGGTTGACTAAGATCCAACACACTTATGAGAGGAAGAGAGAGCAGACAATTGCAGTTGGAAAAATGGGGGAAAGAGAAGGAAGAGTTAAAAAAGTAGAGGGGGGAGGGCAGAACAGCAGAGAATACAATAAAGAAGGAGGATTGTGCGTGTGTGCCCGAGGTATCAAGACAAAGAACAAAGAAAATGGATACAAATACAAAGGGAGAGTGTGTAGAGATATGAGGTTAATAAATCACTGTATACAACAATAACACTGCTGTCACAGACTACCAGGCCTACATGGTCGAGAGCAAAGAGGAAAAGATCTGAGTGACTTTGAAAGAGGGTTAATTATCGGGGTACGGATGGATCACAATGCCACAATATTCCTTTATTGATCCCCTTGGGGGAATTCAGGTGTCATAGCAGCATGGGGGGAGGGGGGAGGGTATAGGCATGGTAATAGAAATACATACATAGGTAATAGAAATATCACTTACAGGACAATATAAAATATGAATAAAAAGTAAAGAGTAAAATAAAGGTGCAGGGTCTGTAGCGGTCATAATACACACTGTGCTAGAGTCCATGCAGGGTTTAGTAGTTACAGTTTTTCTCAATTGCTTTGGTGCATTTCTCAGATCAGAATTAAAATTCTCATAACTGCAGTTTCTCATTCCTCCGAACAAATTGAAAATGCTTTTGGACATGCATCAATTGCTTTCATACAATTCTCTGCTGTTTTATAACATTATCATTTGCTTATGTCATGTCAGTCAAAATTAACTATACTTATGAATGCTGAATAGTCATTATCTATGAAACGAATAGTCCTCATTTCATTGCTTGAGTCATTACATACAAAAATGTTGAACTAGTTTTCTAAATCTGACAATTGTGGACCATGTTGTCAATCACGGCCTCACAATGGCTGAGGCTAGTCAAAGGGTGCAGCCAAATGTTGAGAGAACCACTGTAAATTAAATTACTGTATTCAAACATTTAGTCGGGATAGCAGGTGTGTACATTGGACAGTAATTCAGCACTAAACAATCTGCACTGCACTACTGCCATTGTGTCATACATGAAGCTTACAGTGGGACAAGAAATTGTTTACATTTTACATTTAGACTTACAGCTTTACTGCAGCACAGATTTACTGTATTGTAGTGTAAAGTAGTGGTACAGTAATGATTTGCCATATTTACAGTATGGTACTGTACTGCAGCATTTGGGAAGTGGGAAGCACTGTTATTGTACACTACAGTAATATGGGTTATGTGAATCAGTATATCTCATGTTTACTGTACATTACTGTAATTTTACTCTGTACCACATAGGATTGCAAGAAAACCTTGCACAGGTGGAAGAGGGCCCCTTTTTTCTCCGCAACAAGAGGAAGCCATTTGTGCAATGGTGATTTCAAACAATGCCATAAGGTTGAGAGAGATACAAAGCGCTGTTATAGAGGATGACAATATCTTTGGTAATATTGAATCAGTTTCAATCGCTACCTACAATTGACAGAGTGCTCAGGAGAAATTAAATGCGCATGAAACACATTTTTTATTTATTTTTTTATCTTTTCCCCCCTCCTTTTTTCCATTTTTCTCCCATCCCAATGTTAGTCGTTAGGCCAATTCCCAATCCCCTTCCTGGTCGTTGCGCACCTACCCCCTACAGTCGGTCTGGGAGAGTGGAGGCTATCACATGCTTCATCCGACACATGTGCAGCCAATCAACCGCTTCTTTTCACCTGGCAGCACGGACTCTCACTGGGAGAGTGTAACGTGTGGAAGGATCACACTACCTCCCCCAGGTCTTTCCCTCGCTGTGCAGGTGCCCCGACCGAACTGTAGGAGTCGCTGTTTACAACGACCAGGACCCACCCTAGCCGGGTTTTTCCCACCCTCTAACACTGCCAATTGTGTTAGTATGGACGGTCGGCCAACCCGGAAGCACCACAGCTGGATTTGATCCCACTGTCTCTGTGGTGGTGGGCAGACGCTTAGTCCGTTGCGCCACCCGGCCGCCCTTGCATGAAACAATTGTAGTACAATGTGCCATTTGACCGGAACAGCGACAGAGTGAAGGAGATCCGTCGTCAGTATGTAGTTCAAGTTCAAGTTCTTTAATAGTTGTCATACAGAAGTACAGAATACTTTCATACAAAATGCTTCTTACTGTTACGCTCCAGAGACTGTGCTAGACAAGGTAGTATCAAATAACATAATAACATAATATAGCATGAATTTAGAAGAAGAAAATGAGGTCACAGTGTTCGGTATAGACATATGTACAATGTTCTGAGTTACCATATAATATACAATACACAATACTATGCAGTGTACTAATGTACAGTACTATCTAGTGCAAAGCAGAAATGGGATGAGGTACAATTTTAGGTACAATTTACAGTAAGGTGTACGAGTTGTAGTGCAATCCTTCATCCATAAATATAAATATAAAGTGTGGGGAGTGGGTGCTACAGTGTGTTTGTTTAAAGTGGGTGTGTGCTATAAAGTGTGTGGAGTGGGTGCTACAGTGTGTTTGTTTAAAGTGGGTGTGTGCGTGTGGATGTGTGTGCTATGTGCGTTTGGTGGTTGTTGTTGTGTAGTGTTCATTCATTGTTCGTTTAGCAGCCTGATGGCCTGGGGATAGAAGCTTCTTCTGAGTCTTTCTGTGCTCGCCTTGAGACTCCGGTATCGCTTGCCTGACCGCAGCAGTTCAAAGAGGCAGTTGTTCGGGTGACTGGAGTCTTTAATAATTCTCTTAGCCTTGCCCTTGCAACGCTTGTAGTAAATGTTCTGGAGGGTGGGGAGCCCCCCTCCAATTGTGCGTTCGGCTGAACGTGTCACTCTTTGTAGTCTGCTTCGGTCTTGTGCAGTGCTATTCCCAAACCAGGAGGTGATGTTGCCGGTCAAGATGCTCTCTATTGTACATGAGTAGAAGTTCTTAAGGATCTTCTGGCTGACTTGGAACTTCCTTAGGCGCCTGAGGAAGTAGAGGCGTTGTCGTGCCTTCTTCACAACACTGTCAATGTGTGTGGTCCATGTCAAGTCCTCGGATATGTAGGCTCCGAGGTACTTGAAGCTGTTGACTCTCTCAACCGGTGCCCCGTCGATGCTGAGGGGGCTGTAGTCCTTGACCCCCGACCTCCTGAAGTCCACAATCATCTCATCATCTGTATAGAACACATTTATGTGTTCTATATGCATACTCTAATGTTCAGTGCTGTAAACTGGTTACTTTGTGTAGTGCCATGCAGTACACTTACATGACAGTTCATAGTGTACAATATGTTGTCCAAAATGCATTATGTTACACAGGAAAAGTTTTTATAGTTTTTCTCTCTCTCTCTTCTGGGATAAAGAGTGTACCAGGGAACCGCTGCACACATTAATTTACGTTGATGAGGCGGGTTTCAATCTGGCAAAAGGTAGAAGGCGTGGAAGAAATCACATTGGACAGAGAGAAACCATTGATGTCCCAGACCAACAAGGAGGGAATATTACAATGTGTACAGTAATGTGTAACCTAACTGTAGATTTCAAATGGCTGTGCAAATAGTGTATAGTGCTGTCTTGAGCATTTTCAGTCATCTGCTTTTTTGCATTGGAAAACACTTACAGAGTGATCTGTCATAATGAAAACATGACAAAGCCATTTGACTATCTTGTTCATAAAGAATGGTGTCAGGACTTTTCATTTTGATGACACTGACACTTTAATTGACAAAAATATTTGCTTTTGAGGAAGGAACTATCCATTTTGAGCAAGTGACATGCTTTTGCAGGTTATCAACTAGGTTTTGCAGTTTGTACTAATTGTTTTGAGAAATGCACTAACTGTTGTGCAAATGTTAAAGGTGATGTGAGAAATGCAGCAAAGCGAGTGAGAAAAACTGAAGAGTCAGACATTTCTCAGTTCTCCAGTTCTGTCGCCGTTAGGTCTCCAGCTACCCCCGGTGGTGGAGCCTGATGGTTACTGGCATGAAGGACTGGCCGAGGCTTGTGATATCCTTATCTCATTTGGATCTTGGCACATAGATTGACAGTCAAGGAATTTTACTATTGTTTTTTTATTTATTTTTTATTTAAATGAAAAAGATTGAAGGTCAAAGTTATAGATTTTTTTTGCAAGAGACAGACAACATTTTTATGACTATGGTGAGGCTAGGAGAGGAAGGGAGCTACATCAATTTGCATCAATGAGTCTCTTTGGGCCTCTTGTTATCAGTCGTGACTGGAGGGGGAGATGGGTTTATAGTGTGGCCAGGCATTGATTTAGTTCCATGCTAGCTTGTTGCTTGTGGATTTACTTTAAAGTGGTAATTATTGTTATATTTGGCAACATGTATTGGTGATAAGCGTTTTTTTTTCTCCACTGTATTGACTTGCTTTCCATCTGGGAAAATTAATGAGTTTGTCTTTTATACATTCAAAACAAACTGCTGATGATATAAAACATGTCACCTCCTGTGTGCTATCCTGTATTTTCCTGGGGATGTCCTATCAGACACCTGTGTTTAGAACAGCCCAGAGCAGCAAATGTAAAAGCATCCATGATCTGGTTATAGGTAGAATCACTATTGCGTTATAGCAATTGGCAAAAGAGAGAAAAATATATATGTATGTATATTAAAATATTGTCCTTATTAAGATTATTGGTCCTACTCCAATTGGGTCCATTGATGCTCGATATGATCAATTACGCTATCGAACAAGGGGAGTTCTCAAGAGATGTCAACATGGCATTGATTTATTTACTTCTCAAGAACGATAGAGATCCCAATGACTGTGGTAGCTATAGGCCCTTGAGTCTTCTCGGGGCCGATCTAAAAGTGTTTGCCATGGTACTGGCCCGCCGCCTGCAGAAGTTTATGATGGTACTGGTACATTGCGATCAAACTGGTTTTATCCCGGGGCGCCTGGCTGCAGATAATCTTAGGAGGCTGTTACATGTAATCGATAACAGTAAAGACAATACAGCTCCGGCCACAGTTCTGTCCTTGGATGCCATGAAGGCATTTGACAGACTAGAATGGTCATACCTGTGGAAGGTACTTGAGGTTATGGGACTTGGAAAAAGTTTTATTCATATGATTAAAGTCCTGTATGCCTCGCCGTCGGCGATGATACTGACAGGCAAAAACTGTTCCACACTTTTTCCAGGTCCAGATCTTCTAGACAGGGTTGTCCTCTGAGCCCAGGACTATTCGCGCTTTCCCTCAAACCATTGGCCCAATGTATTAGGCAATCAGAGGACATCGTCCCCATAATGATCAATAATACACCACACAAAATTGCTCTCTATGCAGATGACCTACTGATTTTTATGAATGACCCCTCCCAATCGGCCACAAAATTACTGGGAATAATAATAATCGATGATATCTAAGTTTATCTGGAATAACAAACACCAGAGAATCAAAAGAACTACCACTCAACGTAGGAAACAAGATGGGGGCCTCGCAATCCCTGATTTTAAGCTTTATTTCTGGTCCTTTTCACTGAGACCTCTGACGTGCTGGCTAGACCCTGTAGATGCTGTATCTTGGCGCTCCTTAGAAGCGGCGGCGGTCTCACCGCTAAGATTACAGGATGTAGTATACTCCACTATCCCTATTTCAAAATGCCGACTAAGATATGGACCGATCATAACTCACAAGATCCAAACATGGCGTAATGTACAGAAGTCGTGTGGACTCTCCAATTTTTTATAACCAGCAACTACTTGTTGGGCACAAACCGGTTAGTATTCCTCAATGGCAAAGGAGGGGAGTTCATACTCTGGGGGATATCTATGATAAGAACGGCCTTCGAGCGTTTCAGGACTTAAAAGAATTTTATGGTCTTCCCGGCGACTCCTTCTTTCTTTACCTTCAACTAAGGTCAGCGCTGAGGGTGCATGGCGTGCCGTGGGCTCAAGCTTTGCACCCACACCCCTTCCTCAGGCTCATAGTGGACAGGACAACCTCCAGAGGGTTTGTCTCAGACTTGTATACGCTCTTAATTCAATCCACGTATAAAAATGTATCATTGGCTACAATCTGACGTGGGGATATCCCGGAGTTGGACCCCGAGTTTGACGGGGATGAGGTTTGGACAAATGTGGCATTGTCCTCCCGCAACCACAATCACCAGCAAATTAATTTTAATTATATTCATAGGACCTATCTTACACCTAGGAAGCTATTTGCTATGGGACTGGTAACCGACTCTCGGTGCACTTTGTGCTTTCAAAGGGCCACTGGCACTTATATGCATATGTATTGGGATTGCCCACCAGTAGCCCGCTTCTGGAGGTCAATAACAGACAAACTTTCAGATCTATGTGGCTTAACAATCCCATTCAAAGCTGTTACGCTACTCCTGAACGATATAACAACACTACCCGCGTCCGTACAACAAAAAAGGGTTATCCTAGCAGGCGTCACAGCAGCGAAGAAGCTGATAGCATTGAGATGGAAGGAGCCTGAGAAGCTCACAGTGATTAACTGGTCCCTAACACTGATGGATGTGATTTATCTTGAGATATCCATGGCGCGGGTGATTGGGGTGGGGCAGGCTGGGATTGAACTGTGGGTTGCAGCAGCTGAAAAGGTCAGAACCGCCGTGTGCGGCTGAGCGGGGTTGGGGTGCTTGTCCGGGGGAGCCCGGCGGTCTCGTGGGAGGGGGAGGAGGAAATGTCTTGTCTGTCTTGTCTTTTGTGTTGTCCTTCTTAACTTTAACTGGGGGGATTTTATTGGGGGGGAGCTATTTTGCTATTTCTTCACTATTTGGGCACTTTTACACGGTTCCTGTGAGTCTATGGAACACCTCTGTAGGTTTTTGTTTTTCAAAAAGGTTCATTGTTTTGTATTTCTGATCAAGTACTCAAAAGCAGCGTTTTCTACCTCAAGATCTTAAGCCGTTTTTGAGGCTGGGCTCCAACCAATGTGTGGCCTGGTGGCAATTGCCACATTGTTATGCAGCTGGGAAATCTCTGACATCACTGCTATGCACATTTTGAGATGACTCAGTTCGGTGAGGGTGAATGTTGTGAGGGGAATTGGAAGAATGCGCCAATATGAGAATTAGAGACATACGTTTTATTAATATAGGGCCACAAGGCCGGGAAACGGTGCTGAATACTGGGAAAGGCCATTTATGGGATAGTACCCCTTTAAATTTGAAATATTGTACTCTGTTTTTTTTATTTTATTTTTTATAATTTGTTATTTCTGTATTATTATTGTTTCTGTTATCTCCCTGTGAAGTTCTGTGTATTGTTATTATGGTTATTGTGTTGTCTTGTTTCATGTAAGTAATAATAAAAAAAATTGATACAAAAAAAATATTATTGGTCCTACTAAACCAATGTAAATGTTTTCATGAGGAAAAGTTGCCAGATTTTCTTGATTCCTGAAAGGTTACCTTTTTGAAGATGCAAGAATTTCAACCAACAGCATGGTACATGATGTGTCAAATGTGTAGTCATATTTGTACATACTAATACTAGTCTCCCATTTCCAGACCTTTTTCCACACTTTGTTTTAGCACTGTGGCAGCCCAGGAGAAGGGTCTGGCAGAATCCAACATCCTTGTGGACCAGGATAAGTGTTCTGGGTTGTTTGTATTTATCAAACCATCACAATCACAATCGTCTAGGCCAGGGCGATGCTCCTTGCAAAATAGTGTTGGGGGAGAAATATTTCTTTGTCACAGCTTTTCATCATGAGAATGTAGGCTAGCTTGTAGTGCGAAGGCGTGTTGTTGTTGCTGATGTGGTTGATGTTGATCCCACGGATTGGGATTTGGAAACGGTAACACACATCGTGGTGGAAGAGGAGGAGAATTCAGACTGAAATAGTTGGCCAATGGGAGGTACACACTTTCAACATCCTGCGAGTCAAACTATACTATATAGACCACCGCAACACTTCCGGGATTCTGAAATCATGGAGGAGATAGCGGGGGGAGCAAATTAATGAATGTGGATGAGAGCATTGATGTAAGTGGTTGCAGCTACGGCTGTGTGGGTGCTAGAGACATGATCGAATAGACTTTTATGCGCCTGAGTCTCCTAAACACAGTGCGACCAATTCCAAATCGATTGGAACTAAATCGGCCGAGCTAAAGTCCCTTTTTCAGCACCTACTCCCCATACGCATGCGCAGATTGCCAACGGATTCTGAAGGCGCGCAACACGGCGCGAAGCCGGGTTAGAATGTTCCATCAGAGGGGGGGAGCTTGTGCCTGCTTCGGTGGCCAGTGTCCTTTCAGCCGAACAGGATAATGGAAAAATTATCCCACTCAATGGCCAGACGCGTCTTATGGCAACATCTACAATTACCTCATTGAGTCTCCAGGTAGACTAATGTTTATATTTAAGTGCAGTGGTCTATAGCCGCTCACATTACCACCACAAGCTCCCGCCCTCTGATGGAACATTCTAACGCGGCTTCGCCGCCAGACTATACGATAGTACTGTATACTAGTACTAACACATGCTCTTCTCTCTTGTTGTTTCAGTATCCTGGGGATGCATATCTTTGGTTGTAAATTCAGCCTGAAGACGGATTCAGGAGACACAGTACCAGACAGGAAGAACTTTGACTCTCTGCTTTGGGCCATTGTCACTGTCTTCCAGGTACTTGGCCACACATCACACACACACACACACACACACACACACACACACACACACACACACACACACACACACACACACACACACACACACACACACACACACACACACACATGCACACACATGCACACGCACACGCACATGCACACACATGCACACGCACACGCACACATGCTCAGGCCTGGACACACACACACACACACACGTGTTTTGGCAACATTCCATACTTACATTAATTCCCTAACCCCTTACCCGAACCTTAACCATAACAAGTACATGCTTAACCATAATCCATTACTCTAACCTTAACTTTAACCCTAACAATAACTCCTTACACTACAATAGTTCTTTCTGGGGTCCAGCAAATATCATCAGAACAACAAAAAATTATCTACATTAGGCCCCCACAACGTTAGGAAAACCAGAACACATACTCACACAATACAGCACAAAACATAACGCCTAAACACACAGATGCACACTCTTTATCACCCCAAAATGGTCTTTGTCTGCATGTGTACGCATGCGTGTGTGAATGAATGAGTGTGTTTGTGTCTCCGCCAGATCCTGACTCAGGAGGACTGGAACATGGTGTTGTATAACGGTATGGCCTCCACCTCCCCCTGCGCTGCTCTGTACTTTGTAGCTCTCATGACGTTTGGTAACTACGTCCTCTTCAACCTGCTGGTGGCCATCTTGGTTGAGGGTTTCCAGGCTGAGGTAAAGCAACGGTTGTGATAATAATACACGTTATTATCTCCACCAGGTGGAAGTGTGTTTGCGCATGTGTGCATGTATCTGTCTGTCTGTCTGTCTGTCTGTCCGCAGCAAATCTCGCAAATGACAGGGCCGATTTGGATGACACATTGCACATAGTATATAGGTTGACAGCAGGCCAATTACCTGAATTTGCTAATATTTTTCAAATTGGTCAATGAATTGGTCAATGAATTTCCATCATTGTCCATTGAAATATACAGTATATAATGTTCCACCTTCTCTCTGGCCCATGGAAATGTCATAGTGAACCTATTGTCATTGATATACATATTCATAAAAATAAACTCAGTACAGACTACTACTTTCATTGGTATAGGATAACCATGCCCCCATGCTTAACCTCTTCCGCCCGTGCGGTCGGGCCGGACTGCAAATGACATCACGTCATAAATCAATCTCTCCAGACTGTTTGACAAAATTATAATTTTTTTTGTCAAACGTATTAAAGTATAAACATCATAACCATGTCACAACAGCAGTTATAATGTATATTATCATCAATGCGTTAGTTCACCAATAGGTTAAAGTGTTATTAGTGCGATTTTAGTATTCGTTTTTGTGTTGGTTTTTTTTTCCGCGAAAGTCGGCCATTTCGAGAAATGTCTCTGTCGGTTATTTTTTTTAAGAGGTCATCGAGAGCTTTCAATGCGCGTTGGCATTTTTCAGAAACACCCTACCCAGAGGCCTCTAGGTCAAAAAAAGCAAATGGGTTCTGTATGAATTTTTTTAATATCTCTTATTACTCGGGATAATATACCACAAAACTTAACGTTATTGGCACAGTTAGTTTGTCTATCCTATTTTTAGCATTTGGCAACAATCAAATTAGAAATTAGTTTCAAAATGGCGGCACTCTGGCAAAAATAAGAAAGCTACTGTACATACAGTAGATTTCATTATCTGTTCTTATGCAAGCCTGGTGATACTAAATCCAAATTGAACTCGGGCATTTGAAAGATTTGGCACAATCCATAAATGTGCGAATTGGCTATAATAAGGTCATTATAAGCCTGCTATTCTATAATCTGTAATAATATTTCAAATTGCATTGGTCCGGATGGGAGAATTCAGTACTGTATCTACAAAACCTTCTGTTTAATCATCTTCCCTTTATTCATTTCCTTAGATGTTTTGTACACATGATCTCAATAAGGTACTGAACGAGCTCAGTGGCAGTTGTTCATGTCTGGTCATTTTTAGCATGGTGTTATTCACTGTCAAAGATGCAAAGAAAAATCATAATTCATATTCTCCTTTGTTCCATCACAATTTAAGCAAGCCTAGTAATAGACACAATATTTCTGAGACTGGGAATACATTCACTGACGTCCATAGATGTCCCTAGATACCAGGAATATGCAAATGGCAAATATTGTGCTTTTCAAAAAAGTAAGTACAAATTTAAATAAAAATACAGCAATAAAATCGCAAGATGGAAAATGTAATGAAATAAAAAATAGAATGCAGAATTGGGGCAAATTCCTTCATTCCTTGTTCATATAATAAATCGGATTAGAATCCAAACTCATAAGTCATATGACATGGAAAACAACATTTTAAGACAAAGGACGAGTGAAATGAAACAGACTCATGTAGAGGAGAGTGGCTGCATGTTTATGGAACAAAGAAGAGCAGGAACTGAGATATATATATGTATTTTTCTGGACAATACAGAGACATGTGGGACTCTTTTCGAGCGTCAAACTCCAGCGTTTTCCAGTCAGGGCAGACGAAGGTGAAAGTAAACCAGGCAAGCCTGGCAGGAGACCGGATAGCGGGGTAATGAGGACAGTGCAGGGGAGATTGGCAGTTCTTATCTAAATTTGCCTGCGGCTGTTTCACGCTACTAAATCACTCACATTACTCTCTAACTTCTCTGTCACGCACTCCATAAATCTCTCTCATTCCCTCTACATTTCCTCCACTCCTCTTCCTCTCTCTCTCTCTCTCTCTCTCTCTCTCTCTCTCTCTCTCTCTCTCTCTCTCTCTCTCTCTCTCTCTCTCTCTCTCTCTCTCTCTCTCTCTCTCTCTCTCTCTCCCTCTCCCTCTCTCGATTCAGGGGGATGCCAACCGATCGTATTCGGACGATGACAAGTCCTCTTGTAACTTTGAGGAGAGTGACAAGCAGAAAGACTCACTCCAACTCTCAGGTACCACACTGGGGGGGGGGGGGGGGGGGGTCTGGCATCATACTAAAAAAGTTTGTGGGTGCTGTTTGACTTCTTCTGCTGTGTGACTTAGTGGAAAATCGGATCAATGGTATGGCTTATGAGAAGTACAGAACCCTCCCTCTCCCTTAACAAGATGCTAAACTCACGGGATGATAGCGCATCAGTTTTAAGTACAGTACGGGTTACTGTAGTGGGAATGGAAACCCTGACCCTATCCGCTAGCTCTGTAATCTGATACATTCACCTTGGTTCATTAACTGGTTATTTAAAGGATAATATCATCCCATTAATTAGAGTCCTGATGCAACGCCGCCTACATATGATCAGCGTCCTGCCCTTCACCGCGAGGGGGTTGAGTCTATTCCGTACATCATCTTGGCAGGAAGGTTACCGCGCGAAACACAGCAATACTTTTGCTGCCAAGATCAGTTGATAATGTGATGTTCTAGAACTCTCCGTACACAGAGAGGTCGCTTTTCCTTCAGCCCGCTCTCGCTCGGGAGTCACATCTACTCACATCACATAAAACTGTAATCACATCAGTAGCCCTTTTGAAAGGTCAGCGGCTAATGCAAATCAATTGAAACGGGAACGCTGTGACTTGGAGGCCGATCTCTCCAAAGGAAAACAAGGACAGACAGTGTCCAAGACTAAAGTATTTTTCTTTAGTCCTATTTAACCTCTTAGCAGTTGTTTGTATTGAGCTGTACTGTATTGTACCCATTCTGCAATCCGTTAATAACGTTTTCAATCAATCAATCAAGTGTCACAGGCATTAACTCATTCAGCGCCGGAGCTTAATCCGCGAGATGGCGCTAGTACAACACTGCTGTAAGACTGCGAGATTTGCGAGTGCTTAAAATATACCTTAAATTATAGCTATGGGTCTAATACACCCGTCGATTATCAGTGAGTTGCTTCCAGTCAACATGTACAAAACGGATTGTTTTTTCATCAGTACATTTCCTATTTTATACCGTTTTGAATATGAGTATAACTTTGGGTGCTTCTGAGTAATTCCAGAGAAAGACGCGATAATAGTATTTTAGTGGAATATACTAAACCCGTTGACATTTTTCGCCTGATTATCGAATCTTCCTGAAATCAACGCTAGATCATCATTATTATCCTTCCTCATGCAAAAATGAAAAGAGCCCTGGACCGCGGGGCTCCCCCGCCACCTCCTCCCACCCAACGGCACACAGCCACACACACACACACAGAGAGAGCGTCGATCGGGGTAGAAATAAATATCAGATCAACGATCAAATTTATATATAGTGTTCTTACCTTGTATCTGATGTAATGCAAAAGAAATAATCCAATTATCGCCATTTGAAGTACTGGGTGAGGAGGTCCGTGCCATGTTCAACAGCATTGCATATTGAGCGTGCGGGGGGGGGGGGGGGGGGGGCAGCCTCGCAGATGTATCGTTGAAACAAGTTACCTCGCCTGAGTATTTAAACCACGCCTGCACAGCTTGGATCGTTCCAGAAAAGAAACTACACCATTCCCAGTGGAGTGCAATAACAGCTGGAAGGCGTAGGCGGAGGTATTTGCCCTTTTGCGAGCTCAGACCCATTCTTAACGATAACATCAGGCTGGATGGATGAAAATGAATGGATATCGCTAATAAAAGAAATAACAATTCAAACCTGACATACTCGTGATTGACGCTCAAGCGATGGCGACTTAACCCGACTATCATCGTGACTGGCGCTGAATGAGTTAATGAGAGGGGGTGTAGGCCATGTTGTGTTGCACATAGGATGTGGAGTTACGTGACTGTCTAAATACTTGGTATCTCATGTCTAAAACCACACCTACCTTAACCCTAACCGTAACCTCATTGGACCTCGAGCTCTATGTCAAATGTCTACTGGACGCAGTGCATGGCGTGGGTCTATGTAGAGACCAGTATGAAAACATGTAGTTACAGTGTGGGTCTATGTAGAGACCAGTATGAAAACATGTAGTTACAGTGTGGGTCTATGTAGAGACCAGTATGAAAACATGTAGTTACAGTGTGGGTCTATGTAGAGACCAGTATGAAAACATGTAGTTACAGTGTGGGTCTATGTAGAGACCAGTATGAAAACATGTGTTTACAGTGTGGGTCTATGTAGAGACCAGTATGAAAACATGTGTTTACAGTGTGGGTCTATGTAGAGACCAGTATGGAAACATGTGTTTACAGTGAGGGTCTATGTAGAGACCAGTATGAAAACATGTGTTTACAGTGTGGGTCTATGTAGAGACCAGTATGGAAACATGTGTTTACAGTGTGGGTCTATGTAGAGACCAGTATGAAAACATGTAGTTACAGTGTGGGTCTATGTACACAGTACATTTCGCTGAGTACATTTTACTCAAACTGAGTAAAATTGTACTGACTTGGGCTCAAATGGACTCAGTTTGAGTAAAATTTACTCTGCAAAATGTACTGTGTAGAGACCAGCATGAAAACATGTAGTTACAGTGTGGGTCTATGTAGAGACCAGTATGAAAACATGTGTTTACAGTGTGGGTCTATGTAGAGACCATTATGAAAACATGTGTTTACAGTGTGGGTCTATGTAGAGACCAGTATGGAAACATGTGTTTACAGTGAGGGTCTATGTAGAGACCAGTATGAAAACATGTGTTTACAGTGTGGGTCTATGTAGAGACCAGTATGGAAACATGTGTTTACAGTGTGGGTCTATGTAGAGACCAGCATGAAACATGTGTTTACAGTGTGGTTCTAGAGACCAGTATGAAACATGTGTTTACAGTGTGGTTCTAGAGACCAGTATGAAAACATGTGTTTACAGTGTGGGTCTATGTAGAGACCAGTATGAAAACATGTGTTTACAGTGTGGTTCTATAGACCAGTATGAACACACGTTCTTGTTGTACGTTTGAGGACGAATATTGTCTGTGAGGTATGTTATAAGAGAGATATTATAAAATGGGTAGCTCAAATCAAGCAATACTTTCTTTCATATTGCCATAGCCTACTTGGTAACCGTTTTATAAAACCAATAGCTCACTTCAGGTCCTGGCATATTTACATTTACATTTACATTTACATTTAGTCATTTAGCTGACGCTTTTATCCAAAGCGACTTACATGTTCTGTACGACAAGCCATCAGGAAGGGCACAACTCTATCAGCTGAGCAACAATGTTAATCAAAGTGTTGAGTGCTACAGTGTAGGTTAGTTTATTAGGACAAGTGCATGACAGTAAGGTTAGTTAGGGTTAGATTTTTTATTTTTATTTTTTTAATTCAGATAATGGTTGAAGAAGTGCGTCTTTAGTCGACGGCGAAAGATTGGACGTGTTTCGGCTGTCCTAACTGGGGTGGGTAGTTCATTCCACCATTGTGGGGCAAGGACTGAGAATAGGCGACTTCTCTTTGATGCCCCTCCCGGAGCTTGGATAGGAGTAGGTCTGAGGCGGCCAGAAGATGCAGAGCGTAGGGGTCTTGAGGGTGTGTAGTTAGATATAGTTACTATATCACAGCTAAGGGGCTGTCAGTCGAATCATCGCAAACTGCGCCCCTTAGGTGATATAATAACCATATGCCCTTTCATGAGCTATTACTTAATTATATAACCTAATAATTAGTTCTCCCTTCAATTGAAATACTCACCAGGAGTATTTTAACAAAGCCCCCGTGTCACCAAATTGCCAATAGATAACTTAAATATTTAGTTCACCTATAAACAATGCTTTGGTAATTAGCTTGTTTGTCTCCACAATTCAAAAATCTCCCATCAAGGGTAATACCCACCAGGAGTATGTACGACAGTATTTTTTCACTTACACATAGTGAGTTGCAAACACACACACACACATGCGTACGCACATGCACGTGATGAAACAGTAACATTGTGCATCAATGAGAGCGTTCTCTCTCTCTCTTTCCTCCAAATCACCAAATCGGCAATAGCGATGCGTGGCTCAGAATGTCAGTAACATGTAATGGCAATGGGTAATGTGATGGTAATGTAAGGTTCTCCTACCAGGAGCTTTCATAATGTGGCATTGAGGCGGCTGTAGCTCTGGGTGCCCTATGTCGACTTTATGTGGAAGTGTGATTGACGTTAATGCTTGTGGGACGCCACTAGGGGGCAGAGCGGCTAAGTGTGAATCAGTGACTGAACGAGTGAGTGAGTTTTGCCGGACATAGAGGTTCACCACTGATGTTGTGTATTCTACTCTGCCGCCAGCATGCTCAGTGTGTGATGTTGTAAATGATGGATATGCCTGAAACAGATCCAGGAGTTATTGCTGGCCTCATGCCATGACGAGGTAGATCTGTGCCTGAGGCGTCGAAAAACGCGCCTTTGCCCACTGATTTCCAGAGCAAACATTGTTAAGCATCATCATTTTCCAGCCTGAAATGTGAGCTGGCGAAACTATGAATAATATTATGTCTCCCTCTCTCCTCTCCCTGGTAGTGTAACGAGAGTGAACTCAAACCAACCATAGAAATAATGCAGCTATCACACGGCACAACAGGGAATCATAGCATCTTGGCTAATGTGCTGATTCTCTGAACAGAAAAACTGGACTGTCCACGAGGCATGGTTTTCTGTTCTGGTCCCAAATGTCTATTCAATACATAAAGCACATTTGGCATATTCACATTCCTTGAAGGCATCTTTATAACAAAAGGACACTTTGGGGAGCGGAGAGTCAGTGGGCAGATTCCATCTCTCTCTCTCTCTCTCTCTCTCTCTCTCTCTCTCTCTCATCTCTCTCTCTCTCTCTCTCTCTCTCTCTCTCTCTCTCTCTCTCTCACATCACGCTCTCTAGGGAAAGAGGTTTTTGAGGTGCATATGGAAAACCTGCCTGTATCTTTAAACTAGGAACACAACCTGAGGTGTGTAGGACAACCGGACTGTTCTGTGTTTACATGTCAACAACAGAGGAGGGAGAAGAGGAAGGAAAGGATGAGGTTGTTTTTTTGTTCTGGAAGCGTTAGGGTAGTATACATATATATACAGATGCAGCTCTCAGGACTGTGAGCTCTGCTCTGCTCTGCTCTGCTACTGCAGTAATCATGCACCATTAACCTGGCAGTGCTGTTAACGATACTGCGCCCTTGCAGGAGAGGTTCGATTTTTAAGAGCTGGATCTGATTTGAGATGCTTCCTCTGAGGAACTAGGCAGCGTTAGCAGGGATAATATATATTATATACATGCTGAGATGATTTGAGATGCGTCCTCTGAAGAACTAGGAGATGGAACTTCTTCCACCCCAACAAACAGCAACCTACACGCTTGATACTGATGACCTCCTTGTTCTCTCTGTTGTCTGTGTGCCTCTCTTGTCTATGGCCCTGTTTGCTCATTCGCTCTTCTTTCTTTCTTTCTTTCTTTCTTTCTTTCTTTCTTTCTTTCTTTCTTTCTTTCTTTCTTTCTTTCTTTCTTTCTTTCTTTCTTTCTTTCTTTCTTTCTTTCTTTCTTTCTTTCTGTCTGTCTCTTTCTTTCTTCTCCATCCTTCCTCTGTCCTTCCTTCCTTCCTTCCTTCCTTCCTTCCTTCCTTCCTTCCTTCCTTCCTTCCTTCCTTCCTTCCTTCCTTCCTTCCTTCCTTCCTTCCTTCCTTCCTTCCTTCCTTCCTTCCTTCCTTCCTTCCTTCCTTCCTTCCTTCCTCCTCCTTCCTTCCTTCCTTCCTTCCTTCCTTCCTTCCTTCCTTCCTTCCTTCCTTCCTTCCTTCCTTCCTTCCTTCCTTCCTTCCTTCCTTCCTTCCTTCCTTCCTTCCTTCCTTCCTTCCTTCCTTCCTTCCTTCCTTCCTTCCTTCCTTCCTTCCTTCTGTATTTCATTTCTTCCTTCCTTCCAACCTCTCTTTCCCTTCCTAACCCCTCTCTCCCAGACCCAAAAATCTGCACCCTGACCCCCAATGGCCACCTGGATCTGCCCCGAGTGCCAGGTCTGTACCCAGGGGAGCGGCTGGCCTGGACCCTAGGTGCCAGGAAGAACAGTGTCATCTCCCTGGGCAGGGCCAACCTGGAGCAGAGGGCCATGGTGAGTTGGCTGGGGAGGGTTGGGGTTAGGAGAGGAGAGGAAAGGAAAGGATGGGTTGAATAAAAAAAACCTGGGGGAACATAGAAAATAAAAAATTTCTTCTAGCCTGTGAAAAGTTGTGGAGTGTAGTAACTTTGGGTTCATTTGAGGTAATTGCTGATTTATCTCAGTTGATTTGTCTGCGTATTGCAGTATTATGAGCTGTCTGGGAAAATCCGGTACTAAATAGACCAATATTCTCACCAGGAGACAGGCTTTAGTTTAGTTCAATCCCATCTCTGTCTGTTGATATTCTAGACTGCTTCACAATGGCTTCCAAATTACCCTAGACGGGAAACACGATGGTTGTCAATGTGATCAAAGGGAACTCGATTCAATATCGTGACATTCCCTGTGATGTTCTCTGCTTTGCTGTCATGTTCTCTCATCCTCCTCTTCGCCTGTCACGTTGTTCAGCTTGACAGTGGGGACATTCGTGGAACATGACAAGGCCTTTTCTTTCTTTCGTTCTCTCCGACAGTACCCGGGCCTGGGCTATCACAACTGGGGCCAGCCGTTGCCCCCCGAGCACCAGGCACTGTGGGCCCGTCGCTCTAGCTGGAACAGCCTGGGCGGATGGCGTCCCTTCTCCTCCTCCTCTCCCACCTCGTCCCCCGCCCCCGCCGGGCCCTTCTACGGCTACGGCCTGGGCGGGATGGTGGGCGGCAGCCTCCGCATCCGGGGGCCTTGCGCCTCCTCGTCCCCACGGCGTCACCGTGTCTACATGGACGAGGAGGAGTCCCTCCTCTCGCCTCCCCCCGTGGCTCTCCCCCGCCACCACCACAGCCCACTCCTGCCTCCACTGCTCCGGGAGCACTTTGTGCCCAGGCGGGACCGACGGGCTCTCTCACTGGAGCTGCCCCACTTGTTGCAGATCCCAGGACCCCCACATCCCCCTCCACTGCTGCCGCTGCCCCCTGTGACGCTCCACGCTCAGCCCAGGAAGAAGAGCTTCTCCGGGGGATGATCATTGGTGGCGGCAGTGGTGGTGGAGGTGTTGGCGGAGGGACTGGAGGGCTGGGAGGTGTAGGAGGGGAGCACCAGGACTGCAATGGGAAGACCCCGCTCGCTCAGCTCCTTCAGCCCCCGCCGAGGCAAGCCCAGGCGGGGCAGGCCGGCGGGGGGAGTGGCGCTCCGATCCAGCTGTTGGCCGAGGTCTTCCCCCAAGTCAACGCGCGCTGCTGTAACGGGGAGGACCTGGACGTGGAGATCGACTATGTGAGTCACGTCATGAGCGGGAAGGGAAAATGCCGCTGGAATTGTGGGTGGGACTGTGTTGCAAGGGTAGGGTTAGGTTACGGTTGGGGTCGGGTTTACCCCCTTCGACATGGCCCCTATTTTCAGCCGACCCATAATGCATTTGACTTACAGTTACCTATGATGCCTTTGGACAGTATTCAGCCCCCTTCACTTTCCACATTTTGTTGTGTTGTAGATTTAATTGAATGATTCGATTAAATGTGTTTTTAAATACATTTAGTTTATTATTAACATTTAAATACAGAAATTCCCAAAACATATTTGTACTGCATGCAAACAACTGCAATGTTTTGGTCCGAAACCACATGGCAGTCAATCCAGACACCAGTTTGGATCCATGTTTGGATTCCTCACAATCTCTAGTTTCACATGATGCCACTATATTTGCTCTATCAAATAAATGTAATCCATTTAAAAGCAGGCTATGAAGCAACAACATGTGGAAAAAAGTGAAGGAGGCTGAATTCTTTCCAAAAGCAGCGCATGTCTCCATAAGTGTGTAACCGGGTTAGTGTGTGTGTTTCAAGGTCAGGGGGGTCTACTATTGAAACATGTGGATATCAAGTGATCATAGCATAGTCACCTCATTATTGTGCATTTGCTGACAAAGATCAAAGGACCCTATTCACCCTGTGGTAGAGGTATGAGACCCGTTAAACAAGCAATCTGTTTTTCTTTTTTCACTAACTGTCATTTGATTATGGTAATCGTTTTAATCTGATTACAGTTGCTAATTTATTTGAATTTAGATTATGGTGATCCCTTGGCATTGTAATCGCTTAGATCCCAACACTGGTGTGTTTTTTGTGTTTGTTTGTTTGTTAATAAGGGTGGAGTATAGTCCTTTTTGCCCCATAGTTGGCTTAATGTCTAATGTAGGCCTATAGCTAACAAGACAGCTAGCAGCTTAATGCATGTTTAATAATTTGTGTTAACAAGCCACCAGGGAGATGGCTCCCTTTTAATCTGCCCTCAGAGAGAGAGAGAGAGAGAGAGAGAGAGAGAGAGAGAGAGAGAGAGAGAGAGAGAGAGAGAGAGAGAGAGAGAGAGAGAGAGAGAGAGAGAGAGAGAGAGAGAGAGAGAGAGAGAGAGAGAGAGAGAGAGAGAGGGAGAGAGAGAAAATAAATAAAGAGAACATAAAAAGGAATAAGGTTGTGTGTGAATAAAAGTGTAAGAGAGTGAGTGTAGCCTACTATGCTTTAATAAATTAGCTAATCTAAATGGTTATATTTAGATCAAATGCTTTATACATTATGTAAACATTACTTTTACACAAGTATTCAGTATTACTTTACTGGGGGGTGACAGTGGCTCAGGAGGCAGAGCGGTTGTCTGGTAATCAGAAGGTTCCCGGTTGGATTCCAGCTCATCCCGATAGCGTGTTGAAGTGCCCTTGAGCAAGACACTGCTGCACCCTAACTGCACCCGATGAGCAGGTTGGCACCTTGCATGGTTGCCTCCACCTTCGGTGTGTGAATGTGTGAGTGAATGGGTGAATATGAGGCATAAGTTGTAAAGCGCTATATAAATGCTGTCCAAATGTACTGCAGGCATGCTGTCCTGAATTTGTAAACATATGGATAATATGTGGGATAGGTATCAGTATCAAATCCCACTTATCGGTATTGGCACTGATATCAAAATATTTCAAACGATACCCAGCCCTATACACTCAAATGACAGCAAAAACATCTAAAATCCAGGACATATGTCGCTAAAGCCGTTCTATTATCTGGGCTATTTAATTACAAGTGTGTGTACATGTAATATTAATCCCCTGCGCTCTTAAGGAGGATTTTCAAGTCTTTTCATACAAAGCATGCAGCATATTCCCCCCATTGTTTGGCCCCCATGGGACTCCCATTGTTACCGGTGTAAACAAGCTTGTGTGGGTATTGAACAAGGTTAATTAGAAAGGCCTATTTAGAGAGAGAGAGAGAGAGAGAGAGAGAGAGAGAGAGAGAGAGAGAGAGAGAGAGAGAGAGAGAGAGAGAGAGAGAGAGAGAGAGAGAGAGAGATGGTAATGTTCGATAGCGCTCCGAGGTGTTTGCATAGAAACATTTTACTAAATCATATAAACTAAACAGGTAACACCTAGGGCTATCAATCGATTAAACTTGACAGCCCTAGAAAACAACACATGACAACACACAGGACCATCAACCAACAAACAAGACCCACCTCCCCTCCCGCAGGACTTCCCTAAAAAGGCACCCCGGGCATGGCCCCGCATTGCGGGCATGCCCACCACAAGCAGCCGTGAGCACAAGCCACGGGTCTCCCAGAAGAACTGCATCACCAACCCTGTCAAACTCATGCCCCCTAGCCAATCATGGATATATCTCCACTAATAACATTTATTTGGACAAAAAAAAATCCGGAAAACCGCTCACCGGCCTAAAAAGTACATCCCTCATAGCAGGGGGCTTACGAATTTCCACACCCTAATGTCTCCAAGGGCTGTAAGCAAAGCAGCGTGAGGGTTCAAGGACCACCCTGCGCACCAAAATTACTGCCAGCTCTAGCTACAACAGGCCAACAGTGGCTAAAGTAGCAACTTTATAGTTTCAGCAGCATTACCTGCAGCTAAAACGTTACATTTTATGGTTACATGTATCCGTGCAACGGACTGTTCCATATAGATGACATCCAAATAGGCCAGTAACTACTGCTGCTTCAACAGTGAATGTGGGGCCTGCCAACGCAAGGCAATCATTTTCTTAGCCGCTGTTAGACCAGCCAGCCAGAGCCGGCATTGTTGTAATGAGAATTTCAACTTGGAGTCATCATTCAACAATAGAAGTAATGGAGAGCAGGGTACATAGCAATAATATCGAGACTGTATGGAGTTTGGGATTTGTATCTATCTACAGTAAATCGGCGTCTACCGTTCTAAAAATAGAATTTACATTTTCTTTAGTGATTAGGTGAACTGAGGGATGGATCTGGAGACCTAAGTATCGGAAATGTTTGACTATTGGGATGTCTGAGGGCAAGGTAGAATTACACAATGCCTCATTGAGAGGTAGTAGAGACGATTTGTTCCAATTCATTTTATATCCAGATATGGTACCAAAGTTCTTGAAAATCTGAAGGAGATATGATATTGATTTTGGGGCATTACCAACATACAGCAGAATATCATCCACATACAAAGAAATATGGTGGTCTGTGTTTTGTACAGAAATGGGATCCTGATGCTCCGATAAACGGACAGCCTGTGCCAAAAGTTCTAAAGATAGGGCGAACAACAAATGTGAGAGAATGCATCCCTGACGGCTCCACCTACTGACCAAGAATTGCAATGAGCAGGTTTTGCCCATAAGAACCATGGCAGTACGATTGGAGTAAAGTACATGAATCAATTAGATAAAATATTCCTGCCTTAACACTTTCCACAGATATTGCCACTCCAAACGATCAAATGCCTTTTCTGCATCTAATGACAAAACAGCAGCTGGAGTGGCAATATTTGAGGATGCCTCAATAATATGTAGTAAACAATGGATATTATCAGCAGCCAGTCACGTTTTCATAAAACCAGTCTGATCATGATGCACCAAATAGGTCATATGGGGTTCTAGACGGCATGAGTACCTTTGCATACAATTTGGTATCGCCGTTCAACAAAGATAGCGGGTGGTAATGAGCACAGTCCAATGGGTCTTTATCTTTTTTCAGCAGTAATGAAATTATTGCAGTATTCACATCCCTAGAAAAGGAGCCCTTATGAATTGCAAATTGTATAATATCGAGAAGTAGTTGTCCTAGTTGAGGCCAAAATGCTAGGATAACTTCCGGGGAAATACCGTCATAACCAGGGGATTTTCCAGTGTTCATACTATGAACTAACTGTGCTGTCCCCCAATCTAATGGATGAAATACTGGAAAACTGTTCATTGGCACATAGTTTATAAGCTAGGAGGCAGCTTGGGCAGGCACCATGGAAATAATCATTAGTGTGAGATCTATGAATCAGAAATTCAGCGTGATATCTTTGGATCAAAATAAGTTATTTTCTGACCACCTCACGTACAAGAGATGCTTCGGGAGAACCATCAACCTGCATTTGTAGTTCTAAATATAACAATCTTGCTTCCAAATCTGCCCTTTTGCAAGAACAAGATTTATTTAGGTTGGATGAAAAAATGATAGAATTAGATCTTATAAAATCTTTGACCGCAACCCACACCACCCTTGGATCATCTACTTTTCTAGTTTTTATTGATCTCAATGAATTCTGTTAATTGCTCCTCCAGATCTGAATATGTTATTCTGCAATAATGTAGTATTAAAACACCATCGGGCTGTGCGCACCACCTCTTTACTTAAAGAAACTTTGCAAAACACTGCACGATGATCACATAACCTGTTAAGCCGTAACCCTATTTTCTGAAAATCCGCCTAAAAATACATAATGGAAGATTGCTCCACTTCTACAAGGTCCATTTGCATGTTCTTGGTATCTAGGGACATCTATGGATCTCGGGGAACGTATTCCAAATATTGTCAGAAATATTATGTCTGTTACTAGGCTTGAGTAAATGGTGATGAAACAAAGGAGAATATAAATTATGATTTTTCTTTGCATCTTTGCAGGCCGAGTAAAGCAAACATCTGCGTTCTGAATCTCTGCCCGCCGATCCTTTGTAGCGAACACCAGCGCGCTATTTTGAGTCAAATTTCAAAAACGAAAATGGATATACGGTATTTTTCCAAGGCATACTGTATAAACAAAGTAATTTAGAAGCTGCACCGGGCTGCCCCTGGGCATAACTACACGGATCACCTGAGGCTATATGTTGCGTTATCTTGGCAAACAAGGGCTTGCTCTAAGAGGACATGATGCGAGTCCGAGTTCATCAAATCATGGACACTTTTTAAATTAGAGCTACTGTATCTTATGTACATTGTTTTCAAAGCATGATGAGATCTAAATTACGAAAAACGTTCCCTTCATTGCTGTCAGCACCGCAACTTGTGATTCAAGTTGTGAACAGTCTTTCTCAGCAATGAGGCACATCACATCCAAAACTGGCTAAGAACAAATGCGCCAGGAGAGACAGTCTGCTTCACATTGAAAGTGATCTCACAGACAAAGTGAAAGCAGAAAAGATCATTGATGCCAAGACGAAACGTTGCATTTTGCTGCATTAAAGTAAGACAATGGTTAATCTATTATTGGATGGCTTAATTTGCACTATATATTAAATGAGTGGGGCTCGCCTCGCATAGCCCAGTGGGTGTGTATTGACAAAAAAGAAAAAAGTTTGCACGCTCTGCGCAATTTTGCCTACCCTAGTGTCCGGTTCACGCGCCGCCTATGGGTGCGGGGTGTTACATATATTTTAGTTGATGAAATATTAAACACTTTGTTATTTCACTTCACAGTATCACATCGATCTCCAAAATAAAAAAATAAAAAATAGCTGTTCCATTTATTATTATTTTTCAAAACTACAGGGAGTCACTGCAGAGGCAATAGGCAGATGCTCTATATTGTAAATATTTTCAAAGACATCTAATCTAAAATTAAATCTATTCATAAAAATGACTTGTGCCTTGCAGAATAAAAATGAATAATCTCTCGCAGTAGGATTGATAACGCGCCAAAGGTCCACCACAGCTATTTCCTCTGCCCACCGTCGCAAAGCTGAAGAGGCCAAGCGCTGGTCTTTCACCTCTGACTGTCCAGTCATATCTAGCAAACAATCCCAAACTGCGTTGAAGTCACGACCAATAACTAATCGGAAATCTGATAAATCTAGCAACATGCTGGCTAATACATCAAAGAAAGAACTTTCATAAGTGTTATAGCATACATACATAGATACAAAAGCAATCTTCCTCTCCTCAATTATAGTTTTGACAAATGTAATTCTGCCTTACGCATCCCCACCTGAGCCTAGATTGGTGAGTTCTAGGTCACTTTTAGCTACAATAATTACATTGTAGGCGGCTGAGTGGTGCAGTGGGCAAGGCACTCGCCACTAACGCAGGAGATGCTGGTATCGAGCCCAGCTCTCGGAGTTGCTACCGGCTTGGCCGGCCGTCATACTAACACAATTGGCAGTGTTAGAGGGTGGGAAAGCCGGTGGGTGGGGATTGGAGGTTGTGGACAGCGACTCTTACAGGTCGGTTGGGTGACGCCGGTGCGGCGGAAACAGGAAGTATCGGGGGCAGCGTGAGCCTCCCACACGTTACTCCTCGCCACTGAGAGTTCGAGCTGCTGCGGTGAAAAGATGCGACAGGCGGGTCCTACTAATCACCACAATGTACCAGAAAATTCCCTAAAGTACCCCAAAATACCCCAAAGTACCCCAAAGTATACCCCAAAGTATACCCCAAAATACCCCAAAATACCCTAAAATACCCCAAAGTACCCTAAAATACCCCAAAATACCCCAAAGTACCATAAAATACCCCCGAAATACCCCAAAATACCCCAGAGTATACCCCAAAATGTTATGGTTTGACAACGACCCCAAATGCTAACGACACAAGAGAGTTGGATTCAGAGTTGCCAAATACGAGGGCTTGTTTATTTGGTAATAAGAATAAGTGAAAACAGGG
The DNA here is from genome assembly GCF_963971535.1 of Notolepis coatsorum. Taxonomy (NCBI): domain Eukaryota; kingdom Metazoa; phylum Chordata; class Actinopteri; order Aulopiformes; family Paralepididae; genus Notolepis; species Notolepis coatsorum. The sequence continues at coordinate 81,214,443 of NC_140178.1, read as the reverse complement.
AAAGCAGGTCAACAAGAACAGGTACAATGAACAAGGGGCAAAGTTCTGCTGCTCTGCAGCTTCTCCCGGAAGGGTGGTCTTGGGAAGCAGGAGCAGACCTCTGTACCGCTCTGCAGATCTCTCACGGCGGATCTCTCAGATGTTGTGCAAGAACCGAGAGAGGGAGAGAGGGAACGAGTCAGTGACAGAGCAGACTTGAAACGAGCAGGAGGACAGGGTGTAATATTCTTCGTGTTAACAACACAGTGATGTGCAATATTCCAAAAACAGCCCAAGTGAAAATCTTCATGTAAACACAGTGAGCAAAAATCCAAACACTGTCCAAATGTGAAATCATATCTTCGTGTAAACACACAGTGAGCAAAAATCCAAACACTGTCCAAATGTGAAATAATATCTTCGGCGTGAGCAAACACACAGAGGGAGGTGGAAGATCCCAAAAATATTATTCCATAAAGGAAAGAGCAAAATCGATAATGGCTGGGTGAGTGACTGTTTGACAAAAAGGTGGTAGACTTCAGTGTAAAGGTTACACACGAAAATCGGGAATAGGTCAAGACAGTCAATCTAGAAAAACTCACCCAGACGAGCTGCGTAAAAGGAACAGGAACAACAGAGGAGGCGAGCGCGCGCCACGGAGCAGGTATCCAAGCGAAGGCTTCTAGGAATTCCTGGAGAACAGCAAAGTGAAACAGCAGCAACGGGGAAAAACATCCAGCGACAAATCAAGACGATCCAACAACTTAGGGTGGGGAAAAAGGGGTATAAATAATGAGGGATCGATTGATTGAAAAGCAGTGACAGCTGGGGAATGTGATTGACAAGCGTGGGGAAGTGAGAGAACCAATCAGCGACGTCTCAGATGACGTCAACGGGGAGAAACGTGTGAACGAGGGAATTGAAATACTTGACAGAAAAAATGAATGAAAACAAAGCGAGGGTGGTTAAAGGAACAGAACGAGTGAGAAAGCAAGGACAGAAACCTCACAGTACCCCCCCCTCCACGGGAGCCACCCGGCGACCAGGCCGACCCGGCTCGTCAGGATGGGCCCGATGGAAGTCGGTGATCAAGCCGGGATCCACGATGAGCTGCCGGGAGACCCAGCTACGCTCCTCAGGGCCGTAACCCTCCCAGTCCACCAGGTATTGGAACCCCCGGCCCCGCCGACGAACGCCCATCAACCGGCGGACCTGCCACTGGGGGTGACCATCCACTAGCACAGGAGGCGGTGGATCAGGAGCTGGAGGCATAAGGGGACTGAGGGAGACGGGCTTAACCCGGGAGACATGGAACACGGGGTGGATGTGCATGGATGCAGGAAGCTTCAGGCGCAGGGCCGCCGGACTGAGTACCTTCAGGACCTCGAAAGGACCGACGAAGCGAGGGTTGAGCTTCTTGGCCGAGGACCGTAGCGGGAGGTCCTTCGCGGAGAGCCACACCCTCTGCCCAGGGCGGTAAGTCGGCGCGGGAACCCGGCGCCGGTCGGCACCACGACAGGCGCGCTCAGATGTCCGGAGCAGCGCGGTCCTGGTGATCTCCCAAACGCGACGGCAGCGGTCGAGGTGGACCTGCACGGAGGGAACTGCCACTTCCGTCTCCAGTGCGGGAAAAAGAGGGGGCTGGTAGCCCAGGGAGGCCTCAAAAGGGGAGAGGCCGGTGGCGGAACTGACCATTGAGTTGATCGAGTATTCAACCCAGGGAAGGAAACGGCTCCAGGATGCCGGCCTCTCGGCTGCCACACACCGAAGAGCAGACTCCACGCTCTGGTTCATCCTCTCCGTCTGCCCGTTTGTCTGGGGATGGTAGCCAGAGGAGAGACTGACCGTTGCCCCCAATCCCTTGCAGAAAGCCCGCCATACCTGGGAGGTGAACTGGGGCCCCCGGTCAGAGACGATGTCCTGGGGAAAACCGTGAAGGCGGAACACGTGGTGCGTCAGGAGGTCCGCCGTCTCGGCTGCTGAGGGAAGCTTGGAGAGGGCCACGAGGTGGACCCCCTTGCTGAATCGATCCACCACGGTCAGAAGGCAGGTGTTCCCCTGGGAGGAGGGTAGACCAGTGACGAAGTCGAGCGCCACATGTGACCACGGACGGCTTGGAACGGGAAGTGGCTGCAAGAGCCCGGAGGGTGCCTGGTGAGAGGCCTTGCTGCGGGCACAGACCGCGCAGGCCAATACGAACTCCTTGACGTCGTTCCGCATGGTGGGCCACCAGAAACGACGAGCCAGGAAGGAGAACGTGCGATGGACGCCTGGGTGGCAGGCGAACCGGCTGGTATGGCCCCACAGCAGTACCTGGGACCGGACAGAGTCAGGGACGAAGAGACGGCTCCTAGGGACGTTGCTTGGAGCACGTTGGAAGCGTAGGGCACGCCTCACCACACCCTCGATGCCCAAGGTGATGGCTCCAACCACTCGGGCCTCCGGGATGATGGGAGATGGGTCCTCAGAGGGTGGAGCCCCCTTGGAGTGCATCCGGGACAGGGAGTCGGCCTTCGTGTTGCGGGAACCGGGGCGGAAGGTCAGCGAGAAGTCGAACCGACTGAGGAAACTGGCCCATCTCGCCTGCCGACCGTTGAGGCGCCTGGAAGCGCGGATGAACGTTAGGTTCTTGTGGTCCGTCCAGATGGTAAAAGGCTCCTCGGCACCCTCTAGCCAATGACGCCACTCCTCCAGAGCAGCCACGACCGCCAGTAGCTCCCGATTGCCGGTGTCGTAGTTCCTCTCGGCGGGGAGGAAGCGACGCGAGTAGAAGGCGCAAGGATGTACCTTCTGGTCGGAAGGAGAACGCTGGGATAGGACAGCGCCCAGGCCAGAATCCGAGGCGTCCACCTCCACGATGAACTGTCTCTTGGGGTCAGGGTGGAGCAGGATAGGAGCGGAAGTGAACCTTCTCTTGAGGGAGCGGAACGCAGCGCATGCCGCTGGGGACCAGTCGAACGGCAGAGCGGGGGAGGTCAGCTTGGTAAGAGGCTCCGCCACTTGGCTGTAGTTCCGGATGAACCTTCGGTAGAAGTTTGCGAACCCGAGGAAACTCTGTAACTCCTTCCGAGTGGTGGGTTCCGGCCAATCCTCCACAGCCTGGATCTTGCGAGGATCCGCTCGGGTCAAGCCCTTCTCCACGATGAAGCCCAGGTAGTCGACGGAGTTGGAGTGGAAACGGCACTTCTCCGCCTTGACGAAGAGCCGATTGTGGAGGAGGCGCTCCAGCACCCGGCGGACATGCAGGATGTGTTCCTCGAGGGTCCTGGAAAAGATAAGAATGTCGTCCAGGTACACCACCACGAACACCTCCAGCATGTCACGGAGGACATCGTTCATGAGTGCCTGGAATACCGCCGGGGCGTTGGTGAGGCCGAACGGCATCACAAGGTACTCATAGTGGCCCCTGGGGGTCTTGAAGGCGGTCTTCCATTCATCGCCCTCACGGATACGGACAAGATGATAGGCACTTCGGAGATCCAGCTTGGTGAAGAACGAGGCCTGGGTCAGTGGCTCGAAGGTGGAGCTCATGAGAGGTAGGGGGTATTTGTTCTTGATGGTGATCTCGTTGAGCTGACGATAGTCGATGCAGGGTCGCAGGTCCCCATCCTTCTTACCAACAAAGAAGAACCCGGCCGCCACCGGGGAGGAGGAAGGCCGAATGAGTCCTGCTTCCAATGACTCAGAGATGTAGAGATCCATCGCCTTCTTCTCCGGGACAGTCAGACTGTAGAGGCGGCTGCCGGGAAGGGGAGCCCCTTGGCGGAGGTCGATGGCGCAGTCATAGGGGCGGTGAGGTGGAAGGGACTGAGCCCTGGTCTTACTGAATACCTCCATGAGGTCGTGGTACTCGGGAGGAATGGACGAGGGATCCGGGGGCAACTCACCAGCCGGTCTCCGGGGCGGGGGACAAGACGCCGCCTGTAGACAGCGGGCGTGACAGGAGGAGCTCCAGCCCCTGATGGTACCGGAGGACCAGGCGATGTGGGGCTCGTGCAGCGCGAGCCAGGGCCTACCCAGGACCACCGGGACAAGGGGGGATTGGGTAATGAGGAACTGGATCCTCTCTACGTGGTTCCCAGCAATGGTCAGCAAGACTGGGCCGGTCCGTTGAGAGATGTCGGCCAGGCGGTGTTGGTCCAACGAAAAGATCTCCAAGGGCCTCACAAGGGCCTCAAGAGGTATGTTGGCTTGGGTGGCAAACTCGAAGTCGAGGAAGTTCTCGTCTGCCCCAGAGTCGATGAGGGCCTCCACCGTGGCACGTTGGTCCCCCCAGGCCAGGGTGACGCTCATCAGATGGTCAGGTGGTGCGCGGCGCTGGGAATGGGAAAAACGGCTCACCAGGATCTCCCGGGGTCTTGGTGAGCCCGATCTTTTGGCCGGGTAGGGCAGTCGGCGATACGGTGTCCCGCACCTCCGCAGTAGAGGCAGAGACCGGACCTGAGCCTTGCCTGACGCTCCGCCTGGCTCAGATGAGAGCGTCCCAGCTGCATGGGTTCCTCCTCGCGCACCGGACGGGGAAGCCTGTTACCATCAGTAGTGTTGGGGACGGGGCGTCCAGGAGTCCGGGGTGCTTCAGGAGGTGACAGTCGGGCCCTCTCGCGCCTTCTCTCCAGGAGGCGTCCGTCAATACGGATGACAAGGCTAAACAGCTCCTCGAGGGAGTCGGGCACCTCCCTGGTAGCGAGCTGGTCCCGGACTGCGTCACTGAGCCCCCTTATGAAGGTTAGGCGAAGAGCAGGTTCGTTCCATCCGCTCTCCACCGCCGCCAGTCGAAACTCCATGACATAGTCCGTCACCCTGCTGCTCCCTTGTCGGAAGGTCCCCAACCGGGCTCCAGGGTCCAGACCTCGGGCAGGATGGTGGAACACTCTGCGGAGCTCCGCCACGAAGTCTGGGTAGGAGAACAAAAAATCTGCTTCCATTGCCCAGGAGGAAGTGACCCACTGGGCAGCATGGCCTGAAAGTAGGTTGGTTATATAAGCCACTCGGGACCCATGAGCAGAAAAACGGCTTGGTTGATGACGGAAAACCAACTCACATTGCATGATGAATGTGGCACACTCCTCGGGATTACCGTCGAACAGCCGTGGGACGGAGAGAAGGGGTTCCCGAGGTGCGAGATCTGCTGGGGCTGCGGGGAATGTTCCTGAAGGGTGTGAGAGATGAAAAGTATTAACGGCGTCGCCCAGCGAGTTAAGCTGGGCGAGAATCTCGGACTGTTGTCCCGCCATAGCGGCCATTGAACCCTGCATAGGCAGGACCTGGTCCCTGAGGTTCTGCACCGCAGCCGCAGCCCGCTCTAGTTGGAGACCGTGATCCCTGGTCAACTCGACTTGAATTGCAAGTGCGGTTCTGACCCCCTCTGTGTCGGCTGGGGTCGTCATTGTGGTTGGATCGTAATGTTATGGTTTGACAACGACCCCAAATGCTAACGACACAAGAGAGTTGGATTCAGAGTTGCCAAATACGAGGGCTTGTTTATTTGGTAATAAGAATAAGTGAAAACAGGGAAAGCAGGTCAACAAGAACAGGTACAATGAACAAGGGGCAAAGTTCTGCTGCTCTGCAGCTTCTCCCGGAAGGGTGGTCTTGGGAAGCAGGAGCAGACCTCTGTACCGCTCTGCAGATCTCTCACGGCGGATCTCTCAGATGTTGTGCAAGAACCGAGAGAGGGAGAGAGGGAACGAGTCAGTGACAGAGCAGACTTGAAACGAGCAGGAGGACAGGGTGTAATATTCTTCGTGTTAAGAACACAGTGATGTGCAATATTCCAAAAACAGCCCAAGTGAAAATCTTCATGTAAACACACAGTGAGCAAAAATCCAAACACTGTCCAAATGTGAAATCATATCTTCGTGTAAACACACAGTGAGCAAAAATCCAAACACTGTCCAAATGTGAAATAATATCTTCGGCGTGAGCAAACACACAGAGGGAGGTGGAAGATCCCAAAAATATTATTCCATAAAGGAAAGAGCAAAATCGATAATGGCTGGGTGAGTGACTGTTTGACAAAAAGGTGGTAGACTTCAGTGTAAAGGTTACACACGAAAATCGGGAATAGGTCAAGACAGTCAATCTAGAAAAACTCACCCAGACGAGCTGCGTAAAAGGAACAGGAACAACAGAGGAGGCGAGCGCGCGCCACGGAGCAGGTATCCAAGCGAAGGCTTCTAGGAATTCCTGGAGAACAGCAAAGTGAAACAGCAGCAACGGGGAAAAACATCCAGCGACAAATCAAGACGATCCAACAACTTAGGGTGGGGAAAAAGGGGTATAAATAATGAGGGATCGATTGATTGAAAAGCAGTGACAGCTGGGGAATGTGATTGACAAGCGTGGGGAAGTGAGAGAACCAATCAGCGACGTCTCAGATGACGTCAACGGGGAGAAACGTGTGAACGAGGGAATTGAAATACTTGACAGAAAAAATGAATGAAAACAAAGCGAGGGTGGTTAAAGGAACAGAACGAGTGAGAAAGCAAGGACAGAAACCTCACACAAAATACCCCAAAGTACCCTAAAATACCCCAAAGTACCCTAAAATACCCCAAAATACCCCAAATAGTATTTCGTGATACTTTGTGATATTTTAGGGTATACTTTGGGGTACTTTGGGGTATACTTTGGGATGTTTTGGGGTACTTTGGGGTATACTTTGGGGTACTTTGGGGTATTTTGGGGTATTTCACAGTACTTTGGGGTATTTTGGGGTATTTCACGGTACTTTGGGGTATTTTGGGGTATAGTTTGGGGTAGACAGGCTGCCTCGTCGTGTACCGGAGGGGACACGTGATGCAAGGCTTCTATCCTCACTACAGCCGACCAGTGGGAGGCATAGTCTAGCAACGTTCAAGACAGGGGATGGAAAAATTGGAAATATGAAATTGGGATGGGAGAAAAATAGAAAAATCGGGAGAAAAAGTGGATAAAACAAAAATTACTCTTGATTTTTTGCTAAATGAGGAGGAAGCCGGCACAGTGAAATGTTTATTATTAAGCCGGTTTATGTCTTTTAGCAAAAGATGGGATTCTTGACAAAATGCCAAGTCTTACCTTCTTCCTCCCCAGAAAATCTAACCAGCTCACTCGTTTGTGAGTATTCAGCCCCTGCACATTACAGGAAAGAAAAGTTTAATGATTCATAGGATATTGTAACATTACCACAAAATAAATAAATAACGTGCTAATGTTTAATAGTATAGAGAGAAGTCCTGTCCCGTCTCCCGCCCCCACACAAACCCCACATATAAAAAGTACACACAAACAACCCTGACGTCCGCCCGCCCCCCTATACCCACCCCAAAAAGGTAGGCAAAAATGTTTATAAACGGACCTGTCCCACCCCCCAAAAAATATTGTCCCTGAACATTGATAGAGAAAGGCACAGCAACTACCGCACTCTCCTCCCTCCTATGCGTACACCTATGAGTCTGTGACTGAACGTGCTTCTCATCTTGACTAGCTCATCGTAGAGGGGGTGGGAAGGATTCTCCAGGATAGCAGCCAGCTTCCTTCTCATCCCCCTTTCTGCCACCACCACCAGCTTGACTCCCACCACGGAGATAGCCTTCCTCACCAGCTTGTTCAGTTTGTTGGTGTCCCTCGAGTTGATGTAGCCCCCCCAGCATGCCACAGCATAGAAGAGGACACTGGCCACTACAAACTAGTAGAACGACTGCAGCAGTCTATTGCACACGTTGAAGGACCTGAGTCTCCTGAGGAAGAAAAGCCTGCTCTGTCCCTTCCTGTAGAGGGCCTCTGTGTTGTCCGACCAGTCCAGTTTATTGTGCAGGTGTGCCCCAAGGAACTTATATGTCTCCACCACCTCCACCTCATCCCCTTGGATGGTGATGGGAGTTGGGGGGGGGCTCTTTTTGCCCCTCCGGAAGTCCACCACCAGCTCCTTGATTTTACTGGTGTTGAGTTGGAGGTGGTTGCTGTCGCTCCACCCCACAAAGCTCTCCACCAGGGCTCTATACTCCTCCTCATCATCGTCTGTGATGTAGCTTACGATGGAGGAGTTGTCAAAGAACTTCTGCAGGTGGCACCCGCTTGAGTTGTGGCAGAAGTCGGAGGTATAGAGAGTGAAAAGGAAGGGTGACAGCAGAGTTCCTTGGGGGGCGCCGGTGTTGCTCACCAGTACATCAGACTGACTGTCCTGTAGTCTGACGTACTGCAGTCTGTAGTAATATATTTTTTAAACTATAGCAACTTTTTACTAGCCTTGTGGATACTGGTAGCTTGTTCCAGAGAATATGGCTCCGTAGAATATGCTCGGTAGATTTAAAATGATTAGTCCTACTGTAGGTTGAGGGAGTCTGGTGACATGAGTGTGATTGTTTTCATTATACTGTAATTGATCATGTAACTGAGGGGTACAATTCCCTGACTGTATTGATAAGTATGGTATCTGTAACTGAGGGGTACAATTCCCTGACTGTATTACTAGATATCGCTGCTGTCGGGCCAAAACCTCATAACTCCAAAAACCCAACTTTTCAGCAGATGAAAAAAACGAACACAGATTTGAGGGTGAATAGTGTTAGGAGGTTTAGACAGATGATCGGTTTAATGCTTTCCCATTGTTTAAACTTTGTAAAACCCACACACACATATGGAGGATGATCTACGGAGTTGATTTATAGAAAAAAAATATATAAAAAAAAATGGAGTTATGAGGTTTTGTCCCGACAGCAGCGATATGATACTTACTACCACTACCTTTGTACTTAATATTCGGCCACCCAGTACACGGCATAAATATATTATGATGAACACTGTCACGTAGATGAAACGGATCCAACACAAATGTACGAATTAGAAATAGGTCTTTATTTCTACACAGCGATGGTGTGTAGAGCAAGCACTTAATCAAATCAATCACATTTATGAATGGGAATTAGTATGCACTTTTATGGCAAGAGTATTCGTCGGTATATCAATAGAGAATGTCCAATCTCTGAATGCGCAGGTGGTACATATACGACCTGGAATAGTTTAAGGAATAACAGCAATGATACTTGAATGATTATATACTGGATACACTAGGGGGGGTTAATCCGGTCGCTTGTAAGCCGACAGGAGTAGGAAGGGGGGGGGGTAGAATCCGGCTGCCTCATCCGGCCAAGGGTATCCCAGGTGAACCCACTGTAGTGCCGTTCAATGCGCCGGCGATCCTTGGACCACAGATGAAAGCAGGTGGACTCTTTGTGGGCCGGCGTCCTCCGGTCCACGGAGGAGAGACGTGAAGCGACCTCGTCTTGCAGAGCGTCTCCTCACCTTGCGTCCTCTCCAGGGGGGGGGGTTCCAACACACGGCAGTGTCGGGGGTCTTTATCCATGGAATAATCAACGTATACAAAGCATAATCCGTGCCTGGGAAGGCGGGCTGTCGTCGGTAGAATAATCCGGTATACAGGTCCACTCGCTCGTCGGCTCTGGGGCTCCTCGGGTGCAGCTTCACGTGGGGTCAACCACCCTGGATAAGCAGCCAGTTCTCTGCCCGAAACGATGGGGTACTGACTACGGTAGTATTCTCACCGTACGAAGCACTATATATTAACAGACTATTATTAGCTTAATAGACTACGTCCAACTCGACGATATAGTGCCAAATATGACTATTCAAATATTAATATACACGATGTCTCAATACCGATGGTAGGCGAACTTGGCCTTACTCCCACACGTGGCGTCGCGGGGAGGCTTTACGTCTGTGACTCTATTGGAGGGTAAGAAACTGGACTGAAAAAGAAGTCCTACTTTAGTAGCGCAGTATATATACGCACTATGAACAAATAGTCCCATTAGTGGTGCGGTAGCCAGATTCCTACGTGGAACTAGGACTTGTTCGTACATGTTGAGCGGTACGTTTGAACTGGGTCTGAGGGGTATGGCAGCCTGGCACCAAGGTCTCGACCAATAGTAGAATGGAGACTATTATGGGATGTTCAGTAGGCTAGAATGGATATTCAATGCATATTGTACAAGGAATATACAAGGGATATCAGGGAATATTAGAGAATATACAAATACAATTAAATATATATATATAAATAAATATATATATTCGGTTTAATCTGGCCCTTCACAACAGCCACCCCCTGATTGGTCCCAGACCTAATCAGTTAAACAGAGACAGATTAATCGCGTTGTCTATTTACACATAAGGGTTTGCTGTAGGGGTCAGTCAACTTCACAAAGTCATAGGGTTATAGGGTCATGGTCATCATCGATTGTGTCTGGGAGTCGGGGCAGTTCTATGAGCCTCGCCACGGGACGGGTGTAAGTGCGACCCTGGACGAGCACTTCAGCTGCTCGGACCTTGCCGTCGGCACCGGTGATCACTTTGCTTACGCGGCCGGCCGGCCACATAGCTCTGGGCAGTGATTGATCAATAATCATGACGACTGTTCCTTCTGTCAAATTGTCTCTCTCCTTTACCCACTTCTGGCGGGTCTGTAGAGACGGTGGGTAGTGTAGTAGGAAACTGCTCCAAAACTTGTCGGCTAATACTTGGCTGTACCTCCACATTCGTCGGCCGTTCGCTTCTTCAGGCCGGTACATTGTCTGGGGTAACGCGGGATCTAGCCGCCCCATCAGGAGTGTGTTGGGGTCTGCGGAGATAACAGTGCTCAATCCACAGAACACAGGCTTCTTATTCTCAGCCTCCTCCTGACTGGCTTCCCTCGGGATAGGCGTGGGCCACTCTCCTTCCGGGAGCTTTAGGAATGCTGGGCCGTCACTGTAGACATTGTGACGGGTGAGGTCATCCAGGGGGATTCCCCGGGTGATGACGTCAGCTGGGTTCTGTTTTGTATCCACGTAGCGCCACTCTGTTTCTCCGGTTAACTCTTCGGTTAAGTCTTGAATCTCGGTGACTCTGACTCCCACGAAGACTTTGTACTTGCATGAGTCCGATTTGATCCAGGCGAGTACTGTCGTGGAATCTGACCACAGGATTGTTCTAGACACCGGTATGGTGAGCTCACGTTGGATGAGCGTGGCTAGGTGCGCTCCGGCTAGGGCTGCGCAGAGCTCTAGACGTGGGATAGATTGTTGCTTGCGTGGGGCTATTCTCGAGCGGGCGAGGACAAATGCTGTGTAGATCTCTCCCCCCCTTTCTTGGGCCCGCAAGTAGGCTACTGATCCGTATGCGACCTCTGAGGCGTCACTGAAGACGTGTAAGTCCATTTTACATGTCTCTGGCCTCACCGTGGGTGGGAAGTAGCTTCGGCGCATATTAACGCCTGGGAGTGAGTGGAGCTCCATCTCCCACTCTCTCCAGGTGGATGTAAGGTGTGCGGGAATGGGGTCGTCCCAGCCCTGGTCCTTGTCCCACAATGCTCGTACAATCATTTTTGCCCTGGTGGTGTACGGTAGAATACATCCTAGCGGGTCATATTGTCGGGCGAGTGTTGTATACACACTCCGTCTGGTGGTCGGCGCCGCCGCCGGCCTTCCCTGCTCCGTAGTCAGGGGCTTGTGTCTGTAGTGAAGCGAATCTGTTTTGAATCGCCACACCAATCCCAGGGTCATCTCCTGGGCTTCTCCCGGGATTGTAGCCATCCAGGTCTCGCTGCTGGCTGCCTTGTCCTCGGAGGAGAGGCTGCGCAGTACTTGCGGATCGCTGCTGGCCCACTGCCTGAGATCAAAGCCGCCTTTGATCAATGAGGCGCGGAGTTTAATCAGGAGAGCCTCGGCTTCTTCCTGGGTTGAAAGGCTTTGTAGACAGTTGTCTACGTAGAAGCTGTTCTTTACGCTGTGTCGGACCTCTTCGTCCGCTGCTGGGTCCTCTGCTACATGTTTCTGTAGTGCAAATGTAGCACAGCAGGGGCTGCACGTCGTTCCGAAGGGGAGGACTTCCCATTGGTAGATGGCTGGGTGCTCAACTCCTGGCTTCTCTCTCCATAGGAACCGTAACAGGGGCTTGTCCTCCTCTACTAATCTCACCTGCAGGAACATTCCTTTAATGTCCCCGCTGATGGCCACCTTTTCCTGGCGGAAGCGGAGTAGAACGCCGAGTAGGGAGGGGCCGAGTGTGGGACCGGGCAGTAACTCTTTATTCAGATTTTGGGATCCGATCTGGTAGCTGCAGTTAAATACTATGCGGTCTTTACCGTTGTGATGGACCTTGTGGTGAGGCACGTACCACGATTCAGTGGTCTGGTCAGCCTCTTTAATGTCCATCTTTGTGACGTGTCCCGCTGTGATGAGCTTCTCAATCTCAGCGCGGTATACACTCTCTTGGGCGGGGTTCTTGGCTAAGCGCCGCTCCGTGTTCAGCAGGTACCGTTCTGTGGCGTCTGTCTTGGCGTGGAAAGTAGGCATTCCTTCTCGCCGCAGGAGTGGCGTGGCGTATCTCAACACGCCGTTGACCGGGACCCTCTTGGTCCCTGTCTCGAGGAGGTGAATGGCGTAAATGTCATCTTTAGAGCGAATGTCTTTCTTTCCGTTCTTAAAGGGCATTTGTTCCAAGGTCCATAGCCGCTCTACGTGTTGCAGGAGTGCGGTTTCTCCCTCTGTGACTCGGGAGTGGAGACATCTAGTGGCTGTACTTCGGTTGAGAGATTTGGCGAGCGGGCCTTGGAGAGTCCATCCCAAACGGGTCTCGACTGCTGCAGGACAGCCTCGGGGTCCGGTATGAACCCGGTCTATCGGGACAATGAGGTCTGCATGGTCGGAGCCTATCAACAGGGTCGGCATAGCATTGTCTATGAGCGGGATCGGTAACTTGCGCAGATGTGCATATTTCTCCATCAGCTTGGCGACGGGGTATGTGTACCGCGACAGTCCTATTTCTTGGCTGGTGAAAGCGTCTGTAATCTGGTACCGTCGCTCAGGCTGGCCGCTTGCTGCGATAGAGAATGAGACATTCTCGCCCTTTATCGTCTTCAAATCTCGTCTTATTGTCCGAATTGTCATTTGGGTTTCGCTTCCCCGCAGCCCTAGCTGGGCCGCAGCGGAGGCGAGCAGAAGGGTCTTCTCTGACCCGTCATCGAGGACGGCGTAAGTGTCCAGGACTTTATTCTGGTAGCTTAGTGTCACACGCACTACTTTTAGGAGTACTCGGGCTCCACTGCTGCTGGCGGGATCGATGTACATGACGCTCGCTTTGCTGCTGGATGGTGCGGGTGAAGGGCGCCGTCTGTTACTGTCGTGAAGTATGTCCAGATGGGCTCCATCGCACTTGGTGCACCTTTTCTTTAAGCGGCATTCGGCTGCCATGTGTGAGCGCGCACAGCGAAAACAGCGCTTGTTGGACTTTATCCATTGACTTGCTTCCTCCGCGTTCAGCTTGGGGAAGGAGTCACATTGCGCTAGCCAGTGTTCTTTCTCACAGTAGGGGCACACTATCTTCCACTTCTCCGTTCTGGAGGGGGTACTGTGGCTCCTGCTGCTCGGTACTGACTCCGATTGGTGCATCACAGTCACCGATCTTCTTCCATCATTTAGTCGTCTGGTTCCTTCTCTGGAGCCAGGGGTGCTCCGTCCGAATGTATCTAGCCGTAGGCTGCTGACTTCTCTCGCCAGGAAGTCTGCTAGATCGAGGAGGTTCGGTTCGGGGCCATTCGGATCTCGGTGATCTCTCTGCCGCCTAAAACGCTCCTGTCGAGCGGACGGCAGCTTCTCCAAGATCCTTTCCACATTTGAGTTGGCGTAAAGTTCATGCCTCCCCTTCTCTCTCTGCGCTCCCAACATCCCTACCAGGGACTGCACTCTGATGGACAGGTCGTCCAGTGCTCGATTGTCTATTGCTGGGGGTAAGCGGTCGATGTGTCGGATCTCCTGGATCACGTAATCCCATATGCGCCCATACCTCTGGTCCAATGCTACCAGCGCTGCTGTGTATGGGGTGGTGGAAGTCGCGTAGGCGAGCGCTATATTATGTGCGCGGGGTACCTTTAAGTGCTTCAGTAGGATGGCGTATTTGTGGCGTTCATCCAATACATCCACCAACATGGTCTCCAGACACATGCGGAGTTCTGTATACTGGGCCCGGTTCTCTTGGGTGAAGTCGGGTACCATAGGCGTGCCAATGTATGACGCTGACTGTGGATACATCGGCGAGCGTTGGGGGAGAGGCCTCCTAGGCGAGTCTCCTCCCGCTCCTTGGTATGGGCTGGTACCGGCAGTGTACCATGGCCCGCTTGTCCAGGTGCTGTTCCTCGGTGCGGGTCGTGCGTCGTGCTCACCCGTGTATAGAGTCGGGGGTCTGTAGCGCAGCTCCGCGGGAGTATAGCCTGGGCTGTACCGGACCTCCTGGTCCGGTAGAGTACTGTGCTGTCGTCGGGCGTGGTTCTCCTCCTCTTCCTCTTCGTCTTCAGTTAGGTCATCCAGTGCTTGTAGTCTCTGGTTTAGCCTCTCCACAGGATATGCTGCTCCTTCCCGGTTGCTAGGTCTCGCTTGGACCGGTGGGGGGAGGTGGTCTGTGGGGGGTATAGACCTCGTCTGTTGGTCAAGTTCAGGGTTGTTTACTCGGCTAGGGGATGCCGCCCTGGAGGTGTGTCTAGACGAGTTCCTGGAGCCTCTGGCGGAGGGAGAGGGTGTTGTCCGTCTGATCAGCTGTTCTATTAGTTGCGCTTGCTGTCTGTCGCGCTCTGCTTCCCGTAGAGCACCAGCAGCTGCTCGCTGGCTGTCTGCTCGGTCTCGGGCCACATTCTCTTCTCTCTGAATGCGTCTTATTTCTAGACGTATATGCTCTTCTTCGCTCCGCTGCTGGATCTGCAGTCGGTCGCGTTCAGCAGCGGCGTTCAGGCTGATGAGGAAGGCCTGCTGTAGGGTCCTCTCTGCCTCGCTGGGAGAAGGCGGTTGTATAGGGGAGCCTTCCCTCGGGGTACTCCTTGCGGAGCCTTGGAGCTCTATCTCCACGGTGCTCTCCCCGTCTTCTTCCGTGCCGAGTTCTGTCTCGGTAGCGTTGTATTCCTCCCGGGACTCATCGGGGACTACTTCTTCAGTACTGGCGGGGTGTGAAGTCATGTCTGGTTCCCACTGGTCCCCACCGTGAACTTGGTCAGTTACATTAGAACCCGTAGGGGCCTCTATGGTCGGGGTAGTCTGGGCGTTGGGGTTAGACATACTTTTACTTTCTAGTTTTACCGCGTTTACTGTTAGTAGAAGACTAGGTTGTTGACTGACAGCGTAAGCCTCTAAGTACTGAGGGAGCCGTCGTTCGCGCTGCGGGCGTTGGTTAGGAGGATCGTTTCGTGGAGTGTTCATCATAGGCCATTTCAATATTAATAACACTATATTAATATTACACTGATTACCATCCGGCTCGAAGGACCAATTGTAACTGAGGGGTACAATTCCCTGACTGTATTACTAGATATGATACTTACTACCACTACCTTTGTACTTAATATTCGGCCACCCAGTACACGGCATAAATATATTATGATGAACACTGTCACGTAGATGAAACGGATCCAACACAAATGTACGAATTAGAAATAGGTCTTTATTTCTACACAGCGATGGTGTGTAGAGCAAGCACTTAATCAAATCAATCACATTTATGAATGGGAATTAGTATGCACTTTTATGGCAAGAGTATTCGTCGGTATATCAATAGAGAATGTCCAATCTCTGAATGCGCAGGTGGTACATATACGACCTGGAATAGTTTAAGGAATAACAGCAATGATACTTGAATGATTATATACTGGATACACTAGGGGGGGTTAATCCGGTCGCTTGTAAGCCGACAGGAGTAGGAAGGGGGGGGGGGTAGAATCCGGCTGCCTCATCCGGCCAAGGGTATCCCAGGTGAACCCACTGTAGTGCCGTTCAATGCGCCGGCGATCCTTGGACCACAGATGAAAGCAGGTGGACTCTTTGTGGGCCGGCGTCCTCCGGTCCACGGAGGAGAGACGTGAAGCGACCTCGTCTTGCAGAGCGTCTCCTCACCTTGCGTCCTCTCCAGGGGGGGGGGGTTCCAACACACGGCAGTGTCGGGGGTCTTTATCCATGGAATAATCAACGTATACAAAGCATAATCCGTGCCTGGGAAGGCGGGCTGTCGTCGGTAGAATAATCCGGTATACAGGTCCACTCGCTCGTCGGCTCTGGGGCTCCTCGGGTGCAGCTTCACGTGGGGTCAACCACCCTGGATAAGCAGCCAGTTCTCTGCCCGAAACGATGGGGTACTGACTACGGTAGTATTCTCACCGTACGAAGCACTATATATTAACAGACTATTATTAGCTTAATAGACTACGTCCAACTCGACGATATAGTGCCAAATATGACTATTCAAATATTAATATACACGATGTCTCAATACCGATGGTAGGCGAACTTGGCCTTACTCCCACACGTGGCGTCGCGGGGAGGCTTTACGTCTGTGACTCTATTGGAGGGTAAGAAACTGGACTGAAAAGGAAGTCCTACTTTAGTAGCGCAGTATATATACGCACTATGAACAAATAGTCCCATTAGTGGTGCGGTAGCCAGATTCCTACGCGGAACTAGGACTTGTTCGTACATGTTGAGCGGTACGTTTGAACTGGGTCTGAGGGGTATGGCAGCCTGGCACCAAGGTCTCGACCAATAGTAGAATGGAGACTATTATGGGATGTTCAGTAGGCTAGAATGGATATTCAATGCATATTGTACAAGGAATATACAAGGGATATCAGGGAATATTAGAGAATATACAAATACAATTAAATATATATATATAAATAAATATATATATTCGGTTTAATCTGGCCCTTCACAACAGTATCATTAAACCACTACCGCTTTATGTACTTTAATTACTGGCCATACAGTACACGATATATGAATATGATGAACACTTCCCACAATGAAATCGGTTCCAGTCAAAGGTATTAATCAAGTATTTAATGGAGCAAAAGGTACATAGGATACTTTACATTATTCTTTGAATGCACTTGTAAGGCAAAGGAGTATGCGTAGGCAAATCAATAACGAATGTCCATTCTCTGGTTACGCAGGAGGTAATTATACAACCTGAATCTTAGGGAATTATATCTATGGTACACTAGTAATAGCGGGAGATACTGGAAGGGGTTCCCACTGGTTGTAAGCCAGCAAGGGGGTAGAAGATCTGTCGGTAGTAGGACGTCTGGTCAACGATGACTAGGGAGACTTCAGGTACAGAAGCCGGTGCAGTAGTCTCTTGATCCACAGACGAATACAGCTTGGTTCTCTGGTAGACTGTAGCTCTACAGTGAAGAAAGCTAGGCGGCCTCAGGCTCTCTGAGCGCCGACTCGACTTGACTCCTCTCGGGGTAAATCCAACACGTGCAGGCGTCGGCGATTATCCGCTCCATAAATCATAGGACCAAAGCAAATATATTCCAGCCGCAAAGGGCTATGTAGTCGTCGGGTAGATTAATCCAGTGTACATGTCCATACGGCTCTCGCCTAGGTCTCCTCGGGTGAAAGCGCCATGCGGTCGGCCCAGCCTGGATAAGAACTCTAGCTAATACGAGAAAGCGTTGGAGATGCTGGTCACTATAGAATTCTAACCGCACGATACACTATACACAAATAGACTATTAAAGACTCAATAGAAATATGTCGCACTCGACGGTATAGCGCCAAACTCTGACAATTCAGTTACTAATTCGCACGCGGTCTCGATGCTCTATTCTGAGGCCAAACAGGCCATACTTCACCGCACGTTGTATCGTGGGTGAGGCTTCAACTTATCGGTAACATACTAAAAGGACGAAGGGTACGGAGGTAAGGGGCTAAGGGGCTTCTACATTCACCTGCGCCGTATTTATACGCACGGTGAACAAATAGTGCCACTCTCATTTCTGTCGCCGTATCCCTGGGCAGGGCCGGGGCAAGTACAGACATGTCGTGTCGGTGACTTTGAACTTGGCTCCGGGGGCCGGTCCCTGGCGCCGGTGGACCACTGTCCAATAGGAGAATGAAATATTATGGGCTGGACTAAAGGGATATTCCGTGTATATGTACAAGGAATATACAAGGGATATCAAACGATATACAAATACTATGCAATATATATCAATAAATAAATATAGATATTCGGTTTAATCTGATCCTTTGTAACAGATCAGCTTAAAATATAGGATTCCTTGAGGATAATACCTTTCTGAAAAATGTGAGAAGGCTTATTCTGCATGAGAGGTTACCCTGGCAGCTCTGTTATACTAGTAGTAATAATAGTATTATTATTATTATTATTATTATTATTATTATTATTATTATTATTATTATTATTATTATTATTATTATTATTATTATTATTATTATTATTAGTATTAGTAGTAGTAGTAGTAGTAGTAGTAGTAGTAGTAGTAGTAGTAGTAGTAGTAGTAGTTCGATTCCCACTCCTCTCGGGCAGTGTGTCAAAGTGTCCTGGAGCAAGACACTTAACCCCTAATTGCTCTCGATGAACATATTTCCTTGCCGTAGCAATATCATTCTCCATTCCCCACTTTCCTACATCATCAATATGAGCCGACCAAGACAAGCTGGAATCTGATGTAATTCTGAATCGTTTAGTTTTTCTCATTTGTTTCAATTGCAACCCTTCAATTGACAAATCTTGTAAAGCATCATTAGTTTGTTTGAAGTTGGTTCAATGTTGTTTTGCACCAATTTGTTTTCTTTCACCCAGTTACACACTTTTCCCCAAATCTCTATTATCAATAAAAAAAATTGCGCATTTAATCTCTGTGTGGCACATTTCAGAACACATTCCTTCCTACTACTTAATAGAATCAGGTTTAAAAAATAAAAATAAATTGTACTTTTGGCTCTCGCCCAAGGCTTTTTTATATTTATATTCCCCAATAAGTTCTTATCTTGTGATTGTGTGTGTTGTCCTATAATTGTCTGCCTTATCAAGGACCATGTTGGAAATAAGTGATTTATAATATTTCTGCATGTTATTTTCTCTGGGTGTTTCTTTTTGTTTAAAGGCCCAATCTGTATTCCAAATGTAAACACATGGGTAGCCCCACCACAAAAAAAACGAATAGGAATTTATTCTCTTATTTACTGACTGAGCCCTTGATACAAGGACTAACACTAGACAACACGTGGGTGTTAGTCTTTAATTATATTTGTGTATAATCATTGGAGCAGGAGGGTCTACTTTCTGATGGATTATGGAAATTCCGAAAAAAGTGTATTGTCCATTGATCAATTAAATTCTTCAAGAATGTACGTGCATGTAATTATAATCTCTTAGATTCATTACTGGTAAAAGTTTAGGGTTGGTCTTCTCTATCAGAGAGGCGAAACAGGCATTAGTTGCTAGATATGGACCTTATTTGACCCACTCAAATGATTGGCTTACATTCAAGGTCCCATGAGTTCAGTCTGAACTTGGGTCTTCTGTTTTGCACTGTTATGATCTTCAACTCCTTAACAATTTAAAAACATGATCACAAACCTCCCTACCTCAGTTAGGTCTTTCACACCGTGGTGTAGCCGGTTCCCGAACGTAATCCCGAACCGGCCGGCGCGTTCACACCAGGAATAATTGGTTCGGAACATGAAAAATCGGTGCTCAGTGTTTTCTTAGAGGGCCGAACTAAAGCCTCCATCATGTTCCGAACCAATTATTCCCAGTGTGAACGCGCCGGCCGGTTCTAGATTACGTTCGGGAACCGGCTCCGGCACGGTGTGAAATGCCTATGTGTGTAACTGTTTCATCTCTCTTTCTTTGTTCTTTTATTTTTCTCTTTTCACCAGCGTTTCGTCCTATTTATGCAAACATCTTTTATCCCTCTTATGTGTATTCAGCACTGTTTGAATTTGTAATCTCGACGGCATTGCAAATTAGGGTAAAACCTCAATGTATTTTCTTTTTTTAAGATACATTTTTTAGCATTTATTGCTTTTTACTACCGGGCAGTCCGGTAGAGAGAGAGAGAGAGAGGAAGAACGGGAGACAGAGCGGAGGGGAGACATTCTGCAAAGGACGCCGGGCCTGGGAATCTAACCCGGGTCGGCCGGGTCGGCCGCTTCGCGACGCAGCGCATGGTTCGCCACTTGGGCACCCTAAAACCTCAATGTCTTTTTGAGAATAAATAAAGGTTTCAATCACTCAATAATAAGATAAGATAAGAACAGTGGTTCTCAAACCTTTTCTGTCAGGCCCCCCTTTAGCCGACCAGCATTCTTCGATTAACGATTAATTTACCAGAAACATTTGTAAAACAATTAATTTAATTTGTCATTAAAAAACTATTGACGTGTTTTTCAAGTGCGGTACTACTGTCCTTAGGTCACATGGGTAGTTGCCTCTCTGTCACCACCCAGAGTAGGAGATGAGCCATGACGTTTATTTATGTCTGTAAATGCTGTGTAGTGTGGAGTAGGGTGAGTAACCTACAAGCCAGTATTGCTTTTTATCTATTGACTCATTATAGCTACTTTATTATGTTGAAATAATATAACAAACGGCAGATTTCATGGTCGACGACATCGACGACATTGTCTCATCGTTGCAGCCGTAACCGTGAGAAACACACCGACGTCAAAACAATAGTTCAGCGTGTTGGTTCCCCCTGTCATGCCTCTGCGCCGCCCAGCCCACACTTTGAGAAACACTGGATAATAAGAAGCTTTTATTGTCATTGTACTGCAGAAACACAAGATACAAAATAACCAAAATAAAGCCAAACTACAACTGACAAACTCTCTCTCTCTCTCTCTCTCTCTCTCTCTCTCTCTCTCTCTCTCTCTCTCTCTCTCTCTCTCTCTCTCTCTCTCTCTCTCTCTCTCTCTCTCTCTCTCTCCAGAGCCTGTGTTTTCGTATTCAGAAGATGATGGAGGTGTACAGGCCAGACTGGTGTGAAACCAGAGAGGATTGGTCTGTCTTCCTCTTCTCGCCACAGAACAAGTGAGTCAGCCCCCCCCCCCCCCCCCTTTTCTCTGATTCATCAAAGTCTGTGTGTGTGTGACTGAGACTCTGACTGCTTGGTATTCTCCTCAGTATTCCTCACAGGCTTTCAGCGCCCGAGGCCCATAGTTGCATGATGTTTTTTTTTTGAAGAGTGTGTAAAATGATAATAATAAATTCGATATACTTTTTTTTTGGCGCTTTTCCAGTACTGAGATCACTTTACAATAAGGGCTGGGATGTAGTGAGACAAACAACATCCCTGATGTCTTGAGGTTCAGAGCGCTGCAGGCCGCCCTGGAGGAGGCTCTGTACCTGAGACTGACAGGCTTGGATTAATTTGGTTGGTGGAGAGAAGGTGGATCTGAGGGAGCGAGAGGGTTGGTACGGGGCGAGAGGAGGTCTATGAGATATGGGGGAAGCAGTTGAGGAAGGGCTTCATAGGTGAGGACCAGGATTATGTAATTTATCCTGTACAAAATAACAAGAAGAAGTCCCGTCATCAGTCCCTCCAAGAGCAGACATGGGCTGCGGTGTGGGCCGCGCCCCGGGGACCAATCCAATAGCTCCTGTCCGTCTTCATCAGGGACGCAGCAGCGTTAGCGATCTTGTTCTGCATGTTTTTCCATTGGGTTTATCTTATTGGGAGGGGAAACCCTTGCAAGCACGGGGAGAACATGCAAACTCCTCGCAGAAAGGCCCAGGAGATACCCCACCTGGGTACCTGGCAACGCAGCAACCTGGTCCCCAAGCGGGAATCGAACCCAGGACCTTCTAACTGTTCACATTGGACAAACTGTTATGGTTTGACACCGACCCCAAACGCACGACACAAGAGAGTAGGAATTCAGAGTTGCCAAATACGAGGGCTTGTTTATTTGATACTAAATATAAAGAGTACAGGAAAGGCAAGTCAACAAGACAGGTACATAGGACAAGGGGCAAAGTTCTGCTGCTCTGCAGCTTCTCCCGTGATGGTAGTCTTGGGGATAGCAGGTGTTGACGTCTGAACCGCTCTGCAGAATTCTCTCGGCAGAATCTCAGATGTGTTGCGAGACCGAGAGAGGGAGAGAGGGAACGAGTCAACACAGTGCAGTTTGAACGAGCAGGAGAACAGGGTGAACAATTCTTCGTGTAATTTAAACACAGTGAGCTCAATTCCAAAACAGCCCAAGTGAATCTCTTCGTGTAATACACACAGTGAGCAAAACTCCAAACACAGTCCCAGTGAATATCTTCGTGTAATGTACACACCGTTAGCAAAAATCCAAACACAGTCCCAGTGAATATCTTCGTGTAATATACACACAGTTAGTGAAGTCCAAACAATCCAATAGTGAAATAATATCTTCGGTGTGAGCAACACACAGAGGGAGATGGAAGGTCCCAAAAAATATTATCCCATAAGGGAACAAGCAAAAATAGAAAAGCTGGGTGAGTGACTGTCTGACAAAAGGTGGTAGTCTTCAGTGTAATAGTTACACACGAAAAACGGAATAGATCAAGACAGTCAATAAAGACTCACCCAGACGCAATGCGTAATGGTGCTGGAACAAACAGCGGAGCGAGGGCGCGCCACGGGAACAGGTGTCCAAGGGAAGGCTTCTTGGAAATTCCTGGAGATAGCACAAGGAGCAAAAGCAGCAGCAGCAGCAACACGGGGAAATGCAACCAGAGAAAAATCAAGACGATCCAACAAACTTAGAGTGGAGAAACGGGGTATAAATAATAAGGGATCGATTGATTGAAAGGCAGTGACAGCTGGGGAATGTGATTGAAAAGCGTGCGGTCCTGAGAGAACCAATCAGCGACGTCTCTGATGACGTCACTGGGAGAAGCGTGTGAATGAGGGAATTGAAATAATTAACAGAAAAACAAATGAAAACAGAGCGAGGGTGGTTAAAGGAACAGAACGAGTGAGAGAGCAAGGACAGAAACCTCACAGTACCCCCCCCTCCACGGGAGCCACCCGGCGACCAGGCCGACCCGGTTCGTCAGGATGGGCTCGATGGAAGTCGGTGATCAAGCCGGGATCCACGATGAGCTGCCGGGAGACCCAGCTACGCTCCTCAGGGCCGTAACCCTCCCAGTCCACCAGGTATTGGAACCCCCGGCCCCGCCGACGAACGCCCATCAACCGGCGGACCTGCCACTGGGGGTGACCATCCACCAACACGGGAGGCGGCGGATCAGGAGCTGGAGGCATAAGGGGACTGAGGGAGACGGGCTTAACCCGGGAGACATGGAACACGGGGTGGATGTGCATGGATGCAGGAAGCTTCAGGCGCAGGGCCGCCGGACTGAGTACCTTTAGGACCTCGAAAGGCCCGACGAAGCGGGGGTTGAGCTTCTTGGCCGAGGACCGTAACGGGAGGTCCTTCGCGGAGAGCCACACCCTCTGCCCAGGGCGGTAAGTCGGCGCAGGAACCCGGCGCCGGTCGGCACCACGACAGGCGCGCTCAGATGTTCGGAGCAGCGCGGTCCTGGTGATCTCCCAAACTCGTCGGCAGCGGTCGAGGTGGACCTGCACGGAGGGAACTGCCACTTCCGTCTCCTGTGCGGGGAAAAGAGGGGGCTGGTAGCCCAGGGAGACCTCAAAAGGGGAGAGGCCGGTGGCGGAACTGACCATTGAATTGACGGAGTATTCAACCCAGGGAAGGAAACGGCTCCAGGATGCCGGTCTCTCGGCTGCCACACACCGAAGAGCGGACTCTACGCTCTGGTTCATCCTCTCCGTCTGCCCGTCTCGTCCGCTGAGGGAAGCTTGGAGAGGGCCACGAGGTGGACCCCCTTGCTGAATCGATCCACCACGGTCAGAAGGCAGGTGTTCCCCTGGGAGGAGGGTAGACCAGTGACGAAGTCGAGCGCCACATGTGACCATGGACGGCTCGGAATGGGAAGTGGCTGCAAGAGCCCGGAGGGTGCCTGGTGAGAGGCCTTGCTGCGGGCACAGACCGCGCAGGCCAATACGAACTCCTTGACGTCGTTCCGCATGGTGGGCCACCAGAAACGACGAGCCAGGAAGGAGAACGTGCGATGGACGCCTGGGTGGCAGGCGAACCGGCTGGTATGGCCCCACAGCAGTACCTGGGACCGGACAGAGTCGGGGACGAAGAGACGATTCCTAGGGACGTTGCTTGGAGCACGATGGAAGCGCAGGGCACGCCTCACCACACCCTCGATGCCCAAGGTGATGGCTCCAACCACTCGGGCCTCCGGGAGGATGGGAGAAGGGTCCTCAGAGGGTGGAGCCCCCTTGGAGTGCATCCGGGACAGGGAGTCGGCCTTCGTGTTGCGGGAACCGGGGCGGAAGGTCAGCGAGAAGTCGAACCGACTGAGGAAACTGGCCCATCTCGCTTGCCGACCGTTGAGGCGCCTGGAAGCGCGGATGAACGTCAGGTTCTTGTGGTCCGTCCAGATGGTAAAAGGCTCCTCGGCACCCTCTAGCCAATGACGCCACTCTTCCAGCGCAGCCACGACCGCCAGCAGCTCCCGATTGCCGGTGTCGTAGTTCCTCTCGGCGGGGAGGAAGCGACGCGAGTAGAAGGCGCAAGGATGCACCTTCTGGTCTGAAAGAGAACGTTGGGATAGGACAGCGCCCAGGCCAGAATCCGAGGCGTCCACCTCCACGATGAACTGTCTCTTGGGGTCAGGGTGGAGCAGGATAGGGGCGGAAGTGAACCTTCTCTTGAGGGAGCGGAACGCAGCGCATGCCGCTGGGGACCAGTCGAATGGCAGAGCGGGGGAGGTCAGCTTGGTAAGTGGCTCCGCCACTTGACTGTAGTTCCGGATGAACCTTTGGTAGAAGTTGGCGAACCCGAGGAAACTCTGTAACTCCTTCCGAGTGGTGGGTTCTGGCCAATCCTCCACAGCCTGGATCTTGCGAGGATCCGCTCGGGTCAAGCCCTTCTCAACGATGAAGCCCAGGTAGTCGACGGAGTTGGAGTGAAAACGGCACTTCTCCGCCTTGACGAAGAGCCGATTGTGGAGGAGGCGCTCCAGCACACGGCGGACATGCAGGATGTGTTCCTCGAGGGTCCTGGAAAAGATGAGAATGTCGTCCAGGTACACCACCACGAACACCTCCAGCATGTCACGGAGGACGTCGTTCATGAGTGCCTGGAATACCGCCGGGGCGTTGGTGAGGCCGAACGGCATTACAAGGTACTCGTAGTGGCCCCTGGGGGTCTTGAAGGCGGTCTTCCATTCATCGCCCTCACGGATACGGACAAGATGGTAGGCACTTCGGAGGTCCAGCTTGGTGAAGAACGAGGCCTGGGTCAGTGGCTCGAAGGTGGAGCTCATGAGAGGTAGGGGGTATTTGTTCTTGATGGTGATCTCGTTGAGCTGACGATAGTCGATGCAGGGTCGCAGGTCCCCATCCTTCTTACCAACAAAGAAGAACCCGGCCGCCACCGGGGAGGAGGAAGGCCGAATGAGTCCTGCTTCCAATGACTCAGAGATGTAGAGATCCATCGCCTTCTTCTCCGGGACAGTCAGACTGTAGAGGCGGCTGCCGGGAAGGGGAGCCCCTTGGCGGAGGTCGATGGCGCAGTCATAGGGGCGGTGAGGTGGAAGGGCCTGAGCCCTGGTCTTACTGAATACCTCCATGAGGTCGTGGTACTCGGGAGGAATGGACGAGGGGTCCGGGGGCAACTCACCAGCCGGCCTCCGGGGCGGGGGACAGGACGCCGCCTGCAGACAGCGGGCGTGACAGGAGGAGCTCCAGCCCCTGATGGTACCGGAGGACCAGGCGATGTGGGGCTCGTGCAGCGCGAGCCAGGGCCTACCCAGGACCACCGGGACGACACAAGAGAGTAGGAATTCAGAGTTGCCAAATACGAGGGCTTGTTTATTTGATACTAAATATAAAGAGTACAGGAAAGGCAAGTCAACAAGACAGGTACATAGGACAAGGGGCAAAGTTCTGCTGCTCTGCAGCTTCTCCCGTGATGGTAGTCTTGGGGATAGCAGGTGTTGACGTCTGAACCGCTCTGCAGAATTCTCTCGGCAGAATCTCAGATGTGTTGCGAGACCGAGAGAGGGAGAGAGGGAACGAGTCAACACAGTGCAGTTTGAACGAGCAGGAGAACAGGGTGAACAATTCTTCGTGTAATTTAAACACAGTGAGCTCAATTCCAAAACAGCCCAAGTGAATCTCTTCGTGTAATACACACAGTGAGCAAAACTCCAAACACAGTCCCAGTGAATATCTTCGTGTAATGTACACACCGTTAGCAAAAATCCAAACACAGTCCCAGTGAATATCTTCGTGTAATATACACACAGTTAGTGAAGTCCAAACAATCCAATAGTGAAATAATATCTTCGGTGTGAGCAACACACAGAGGGAGATGGAAGGTCCCAACAAATATTATCCCATAAGGGAACAAGCAAAAATAGAAAAGCTGGGTGAGTGACTGTCTGACAAAAGGTGGTAGTCTTCAGTGTAATAGTTACACACGAAAAACGGAATAGATCAAGACAGTCAATAAAGACTCACCCAGACGCAATGCGTAATGGTGCTGGAACAAACAGCGGAGCGAGGGCGCGCCACGGGAACAGGTGTCCAAGGGAAGGCTTCTTGGAAATTCCTGGAGATAGCACAAGGAGCAAAGCAGCAGCAGCAGCAACACGGGGAAATGCAACCAGAGAAAAATCAAGACGATCCAACAAACTTAGAGTGGAGAAACGGGGTATAAATAATAAGGGATCGATTGATTGAAAGGCAGTGACAGCTGGGGAATGTGATTGAAAAGCGTGCGGTCCTGAGAGAACCAATCAGCGACGTCTCTGATGACGTCACTGGGGAGAAGCGTGTGAATGAGGGAATTGAAATAATTAACAGAAAAACAAATGAAAACAGAGCGAGGGTGGTTAAAGGAACAGAACGAGTGAGAGAGCAAGGACAGAAACCTCACACAAACTCTGCTGATAAGCCTGACGCAGTGCTAATCTGTGAAGATACATATTACTATACTATACTATAACGTAACGTTAGCAAGCTGACAATTACACTTTTAAATTGACAAACTTACATGGCACAATTCAAATGACGTACAACAATAATTTGTCTCACGCCATTTATCAAAATAGAAAAAAAGTTAAAACTATGCATTGAAAACATTCATGAATTAATTTCCATCATTGTCCAATTAGAGACATTCCCAGGTTTACAGTGACCAAAATCCCATCCTAGGTATGATAGCTGGGAAATGTGGATAATAAGGCTTAATGACATCTCAGTTCTTATAATGACACACTGTACACCTAACATCATCATCTATCTAAGGTATGAATATGGTGCTAATTACGAAAGGATACAGATACATTTTCGCCTCAAATTTGAATTTGCTTTGCTTGTAAATGTACAGGAAGATATACAGGGATTTGCTCAGTGCGGCAGTGAGGCACAGTGATGCGTTGTACAGTCTGATGGCTGTTGGCACGAAGGACTTCCTGTGACGTTCAGTGTTGCATCTTGGGAGTCTGAGTCTAACACTGAAAAACTAGAAAAAAGTAATGGGCACAATGAACTACATTTCAAACTGAAAATGCTTGTTTTTCAACGCTTTGGGACATAAATATGAATGGCAATCATTGAAAACAAAGAAGCTGGTGAATGGCGAGACAGATTACACGGGATAACAGCGTCAGAGTAGCTGTGCTCTTGTGATTGGTTGAAGATTGGCGAGGCTCATGGGTATTGTATGCGTCAAAGATCATGCATCTGCACAATACGATATGGCCGTAAGTACTGACAGTTTGATCTTCACTAGGCAGCTGCAAGAACTTGTTTGAAACGTTGATAGTTATATGTGGATGAACAAATGACCCACTGGTTTAGACAGCACAGAGAGAGTATGAGATCAAGGAGAGTACTTCCTACAAATAAATCAAATCAAATCAAATCAAATCAAATCAAATATATTTGTAAAGCCCGAAATCACAAGGTAATGTCTGGATGTTCTGGACAAGTCTTTAATTAAACAAGTCGAGAAGAAACATCACAATAAATCAAGAACAAAAACCCACCAAGAAATCCAAAATAAATAATAATATAATAATAAATAAAATAATAAATAACAATTCAGTACATTTATATATGTGTTAATTTGTTACATTTAGTTTCACTAAGTTAGGAAAGTAATGTTTTAAGTCAAGCCTGATGTTGCCTTGCACAAAAGAATGATCCCAGTCTCACACAGTGAGGCATACAGTTTATTAATTGAACAATGGGTATCGGATCGGTACTCGGTATCGGCCGATACCCAAAGCTCAGGTATCGGTATCGGGACTGAAAAAGTTGGATCGGTGCATCCCTAATCACTACAGAGAGTAGTGGAGGCGGCACAGCACATCATTACAGAGACTACATTACATTACTGTCTGGCAGACGATACAGGAGCAGAGCTGCACGTACCACCAGACTCAAGGACAATTTGTACTACCAGGCCATTCGGTGTCTCACCTCATAAACCTAAAATATTCCACTTTGCATATCTGCTCACCTGCTGTCTGCATTGTTTACATAAAATGCAGCTATTGCAGACTGCTGCTACTGAACCTGGACTGCTGCATACTAAATGTGCAACACTGTCATACTGTAGTGCAGACAACAACCTGGCCCTCAACACCAAGAAAACCACAGAGCTCATCGTTGACTTTAGGAACCCTCAACACCTCGACACTGATCAAGAAAACTCACCAGCATCTCTTCTTCCTGAGGAGACTGAGGAAATCCCACCTGTGTCCTCCGATTCTGGTGAACTTCTAACGGTGTGCCACAGACAGCATACTCACCAACTGCATCACAGTCCGGTATGGCAACTGCACTGCCTCGGACCGGAAAGCACTGCAGATGGTGGCGAAAACCTGAAAAAGCATCATCGATACATCACTTCCTGCATTTGAGACTATCCAGCACAAACGGTGTCTGAGGAAGGCACACAGTATTGTCAAGGACACCTCTCACCCCAATCACAGACTGTTTGCCCTCCTTCCCTCTGGGAGGCGCTCTCTGAACAGTGACAGCCCCACCCCCATACCGTATAAACTCTGAACTCTATTGACTATACTGTACTCTAAGCTCTGTTTCCCATACTGTATGAACTCTGAACTCTGTTGCCTTTACTCAGTTTATACCTATCTACAGTAGTACCTTCACTGCCTATAACAACTTACACTGTTGTTACTACCTACCTCAACCTATAGTCTACCCATATAACACTGTACTGATGATAGGGCGGCTAGGTGGTGTAGTGGGCAAGGCACTCGCCACCAGTGTGGAGACGCTAGGATTCGCGTGTTCGAATCCAGCTCTCCACATTGTTTTCAGTTTAGCTGGTCGTCCGCAGTAATACACATTGGCCGTATTAGGGGGTGGGAAACTGATGGGTGGGGATCGGGCGTTGTGAACAAGCGACTCCTACAAGTCGGTTGGTGCGCCTGCGCAGTAGAATCAGGAAGTGTCGGGGGCAGCGTGAGCCTCCCACGCGTTACTCCTCGACACTGAGAGATCGAGCTGCGCAGGTGAAAAGATGCGACTGCTGTTACCTCAAGTACCGGAGGGGACTTGTGCTATGTATGACTTAGTCCACATTGCAGCCGGCTTGTGGGAGGCAAGAAACAGCTTTCGTGACAGGGGAGGGTTGAATTGGATGATACGAAATTGGGATGGGAGAAAATATAGAAAAATGGGAGAAAAGGTGGATCAAAAAAAAAACACTGTACTGATGATACAATAATACTTTATGTACCGTATATATATATATTAAACTAAATAAGACTCGTGCGGTCCCTTCTTTTGAAGGTTTTCTTCTTTTAGCTTTATACATATATCTTGCGCTGACCTGCACCTCCAGTCGGGGTCCAACTAGATGTGCACAAGTCTTATTTAGTTTAATATATAACGGAACATAGACCAAATGCGTCCACATTTTTATATGATTCTAGCACATTTT
>NC_140178.1:81162139-81179639 GCF_963971535.1 Notolepis coatsorum | reverse complement strand
CTCAACAACATCCACCTCAAACATAACAAAAGAACAGAGCATCTCATGAACTTATGTCATGGACTTTATCGACTGTCAGCTGAACTCGCACCAATGCATAGGGAAATAGTCAGACATCCCAGAATGATTTCATAATACAAAGAATGGACTGAATGGACGTTTGGATTAAAATCATCCCGAAGACAGCATTGGAACGTTTGAGTAGGCTCTGGCCAGAGTATCAATGAAATACGTTGCGCGCTCAGCGCTGTGGAATGAAGGAAATGCGCGTCGGGATCGGATTTTGGATGTTATTCTTTGAAGTTGTGTTACAAATGGAACGGTCTTTCCCCGCGGAACACAAGTTACTTAAGGTCGAGCTATGCATGCTTAGCTTGCTAACGTTAAGATAACGTTTTTCGAAAGCAGAGGTCTCTGTCTGTCTGCCTGCTTTCGCACCTCTCAAGTACCCTGTAATGCATGAGCTGTAATGAACAGGCGCCCACACACACCAGACCACACCCCCCCAGAGGCTCCGCTGAGCTCCCCTCGCAAGTGTAGTCTTTTCCCAATGTTTCTGAATACATGCTGTTGGACAATCTAACAATAATTAACTCATTTACAAGTTGTATTTAAGTTTTGCAAATAAGGAATAAGATAAAGAACATTTCAAAGCAGTCAAAAATGCAATATTTCTATTTTGACCCATTATCTGAAATTAGAGACATTTTCGTGATTTCTTAGGAATGTACCCTGCCGCACTAAGTCGGCCTAGAGACGATGCCGAGTCACATGTGTCCTTGAAACAAGTCAAATGATCTACCAGTGCAAATTTGGCTTGGCAAGATTTCTTGAAATAAGTAAAAATATATAGGATTCTCTCTCCTGATTGGATAAAGTGGGAAGGGATACCAGAAAATGTATGGTCTGTTTACTGCAGAGCGGAGGGACTGGAAGACCCATGGCTGTTGAAATGTAGAGCCATTTAACACTTATTTTAACAAAAGAATAAATACCACTTACCACTTTAAAGGGAGGTTGTTTTGCTGTTTTTCTCAGGTATGATGGCCAGTTAATAGTTATAATATGTGATAATCAAAATGTGCCATGGTTTTTGAGCACCCAGCATCCAGCCTCCTGTTAGCAATACGATTGGTGCAAACTAGGGGTGTAACGGTACGTGTATTTGTCCCGCGAATTTACGGTACGGCAGTCACGGTGCGGTACATGCAGCCTACGATGAATACGCCTCAGCGCAAACACACCAGCACCAACACACACACACGGCGCGCGTCGCCAACACACGCGCGCTCGCCGCGCATCGCCAACACACACACGCCGCGCGTCGCCAACACACACACACGCCGTGCATCGCCAACACACACACACGCCGCGCGTCGCCAACACACACACGCCGTGCGTCGCCAACACACGCGCGCACCGCACGTTGCCAACACACACAAACACGCCGCGCATCACCGACACACACACACACATACACACACACGCTTCGCCAACAAACAACAACAACATTCTCCCCCGCCGGACTCACGCTGATCAAATAAAAAAAAGAAACATACTTTTTCGGACTGATCATCTGAGCTCCTCGTCTCCAGTTGAACTGCTATTGTGTTTAAATACAAATAATCCTCTGCCATTGTTGTGTAACATGTCATCTGTTCTCTAGTCTTCAGTCCCAGCTTCACGTGAAGTTAAATCCTCTCTAGAAGTGAAAGTGAAACTTACCAAGCCTATAAGTTGTTAAAGGGGCACTAGGCAATTAATTTACTCTGGATGCCTGAACACGGAATGACACCAGTATCACTGACTACCACGGCAAGCCTATACAAAATGATTCTATTTAATAATAATAATTATAATAATTATCATAAATATAATGTATTAAATTTTTTTTAATTTTTTGTACAAAAATTATTATATTAATAATAATAATAATTATAAATATTTTTGTTCTGCTGTACTGAACCGTGACCCCAATACCGAGGTACGTACCGAACTGTGGCTTCTGTGTACCGTTACACCCCTAGTGCAAACCATTACGTTCAACATCACAAGCGAGCTGCCGCTTTTTAATCCATAAATTCTGGTAATATTATGAATAAGTCATGCTGTCTGGAAGGACCTCTATGCAGTGAGGTGGATTCATAGCCCCATTGACTTCTGAAAATCCTGAAACCTTTCCCCTTAGTAATATCACTACTGTCACTGGAATGCCTCATAACTCAGTTTTCTTCGATTTCCAGGCCTTACTCAAATCTAACGTTGATATATAATGGTCATCTGTGAGTATATTTCTTGACCCAAGGACCAGTGAAAATCATTAAAATCCCATGGCAGCAATTCAAAAACGCTTTGACATCTACTGTAGTTTCTTAACCTCCAGGCGCCCCCAAAATTGGCCATTTTAGTTTTAGTTTTTGAGGACTGCATACTTTTTTTGCAAACCAAAATACTATACTTTATACTTATAGCACATGCATGAGCCTGGTCTCTTTTTAAAGATGACATTCTGAAGTTTCTGATACAATAAAGAAAACTCACTTTTAGTGCTAATGAAATAGAGTAACATAGGTCTGAACTTCAGTTGTAGTAGTTAGTAGTCCAGAAGTAGTATTTCCAAAAACATTGGTATGGCTGAGAAGACACGCTGGGTCCATAGTATGAAGTCTTTTGTAGTACATGTCCAAATTTTATAAAGATCCGTTCAGAAATGAGTGATTAGAAGTGGTTTTGGTAAAAGGTGAGAGGGCTCAGAAAACGATTTTCTCATAGACTTCAATGCATTCGACGGAGAATTCTCTTCCTGTTCTGGCTCGTGACTTTTCACCTAGATCCCTGATTTGCTCATTACCCTACTCATTGGTTACAACCCTGTCCAATCATTTTCGAGATCGCCAAATGATTGACGGAGTTAGAGTGGTATTTGTACAATACTGTGTACTTCGGATATGCACACCTGAGCCGCTAGATTGCCAAAGTTAGAATCGTCCTCAACATGTGGGCCGTTAAGTTTTACTTTTTCTTTTCTTTTTTTCTTTTACCTTGCAGCAGGAATAACACAATATGCTGACGACACAGTACTTCAGTGATGTGCCAGTGATCTTTCTGTGATACTTGTACACTAAGTAACAAGTATGATTTAAACATCATCACAAATCCATCCTGTGTGTTCACAAATTATGGTTCATCAATGCTTGTTCTTGGAGATTGGGCCCTTCTAATGCTCTCTCTCTCTCTCTCTCTCTCTCTCTCTCTCTCTCTCTCTCTCTCCACACAGGAAAGAGTTTTCCTCACCATTTCCAACTATGTCTTTACGGGCATCTTTGTAGCCGAGATGATGCTCAAGGTAACGCTATATAACACTTGACACCAGGCTCTCAGTGTACACCCGCTGAGTGCTCTATGTATGGGTTGCAGACCATCCTTCCCTCATTCTTTCTTGTTTGCCCTCTTTGTGTCATCCTCTCCCTATCACTCTTTCCTTCTATCTCGTTCTCAGTGTCCTCCCGTGTGTGTGTGTCTTGCTTCCTCATTCTCTGGCTTTTTCATCCTTCTCTCTCTCTCTCTCCCTTGATCGCTTCACTACACGCCTCCGCAGCTCTCTCCCCTCTCCCTCCCCCTCCTCTTTCTTGGCAGTCCCTGCATTCCTTTCAAGATGAGCAATTAAACAATGTTATTAGCTAGTTTCCTCTCACAAACGCAGTCCATACCACTGCACCCCCACCCCCCGCTGCTCTCATTCATCCCCCCTCCTCTCCTTTCTCTCTCTCTCGTCACACTCCTCCTTTGTCCATCTCTCCCTCTTTTTCCCTTCTCCTTCCCTCTCGCTCTCTTTCTCTCCTCCATCCCTCCCTCCATCCTCTGTCTGTGTATTCTCTGCGGAAGGCTTTTGCACAAGCGAGCCATCAGTTATGCACGGGCACCCGCCCCCCAAATCAATTATTAACCAATCACAGGCAGCCAAAGAGCCACAGACTTGTCAGCCCCAGTCGTTACACGCCTCAAAGCTGTGTCTGTCAGTGTTTGTGTGTGTGCGTGTGCGTGTGCGTGTGTGTGTGTGTGTGTGTGTGAGAGAGAGAGAAAGGAGAGAGAGAGAGAGAGAGAGAGAGAGAGAGAGAGAGAGAGAGAGAGAGAGAGAGAGAGAGAGAGAGAGAGAGAGAGAGAGAGAGAGGATGTATACGATGCAGCCAAATCAAGCACACAGTGCAGCATGGTGGACTGAGGGGAGGCAGTCAGCCTGTTGTAGAGCTAGTTAGAAATGGTTTGTGGGCTGAGGCGTGATGCAGCAAGAATAGTAGTTTAAATAGTTGCACATGAACTGTAGATTGATGGTTCCTAAAGTGTGGTCTGGAGTACCACAGGGGTCCTTTTGGGGGGGGGGGGGTCTCAGGGGGGCCCAAGAGAAATTAGGAAGAGTTTAACTAACGTAGTTTGTGTTCTAATTATTGTTTAATGACAAAAATCCTCTTGGACGGCAACCTCTGCAACACACAACCTATTTGGGAGTCCTTGATTTAAGAAGATTGCTTGGGATCCCCTTCTATAGTACTCTTACTCAAACCAATAGTTCATACAGTATATAGGTCATAGAGGGACTATAGTTTTTGTATCAAAGCCAAACTCATAACTGATAATGGATTCTTTAGCCTGATTTCAGAATTCATGCATGCAAAAAATATTTGTGTAAAAGGCACTCTCTCCCAAATCCCAAACTAGAGTGCTAAAACTCAACCTTGTGGTGTCATCAAGTATAAAGTACGAAGCTGCTCCATAGACAATGCATTGGGGAAGATTGTATCGATGACACTGAGAGCACCCAAGGGAATGTTCATAGATATATTTTCTGTTTCTCTCATTCATTGTCAATGATAATAATAATAATAATAATAATAATAATAATAATAATAATAATAATAATAATAATAATAATAATAATAATAATAATAATAATAATAATAATAATAATAATAATAATAATAATAATAATAATAATAATAATAATAATAATAATAATAATAATAATAATAATAATAATAATAATAATAATAATAATAATAATAATAATAATAATAATAATAATAATAATCTTCATTTATATAGCACCTTTCATACACAAAGTGCAACTCAAAGTGCTTAACAGAGACACGTCTTCTTTAAACAAGTCAAGAAGAAAAAACACAGTAAGTCAAGAAAAAACAAGAATACCATAAGGTAATTTTTTTTTTTAATAAACTCAAAATAAATAATAAATGCATGCATGCATGCAACACTCCCAGACATACCCCACGCGAAGGTAAGGAAAAACTCACTAAAACAATGTGAAGGAGAGAAACCTTAGAAGGGCCAATTCAAGGGGGGATCTCCCTTCTTAGATGTCGGTGATATTAGTGGTGCATGTTGCATTAAAAACAGGCGAACAGCTGGTAAGCATGCACCCATGTGTGTAGTGAAACACAGATGAGTGCATGCGATAGCAACTGAACATTTAGAAATTTTTTATATAGAGCTGATAGTGATAACAACTGAACATTTGATAAGATTAAAGATAGAACTGATAGCGGCTCTAGTTGAGGCATAGGGGTGCGTCCTCCCGGAACGTTCCACACTCTGGTCATCACTCCGAGACAGCCGAAGACAGGGAGACAGGGGGCGACGCAGAGAGGGTCGCATCCTCCCGATCATCACGGGACGTCGAACATTCCGGTCATCACTACGAGACAGCCGGAGATGATAGGGAGACAGGGGGGCACGCAGAGGGGGGTCGCATTCTGGGTGGGTGTCATCACGGGATGTCCAGCACTCCAGTCATCACTCCGGCCGGAGATAGGGAGACAGGGGGGCACGCAGAGGGGGATCGGATCGCATCCTGGGTGGGTGTCATCACGGGACGTCCAGCACTCCGGTCATCAGCTACGGAGAGGTAAAGCTGGGTATCATCAGCATAGAAATGGAAGTTAACTCTATGAT
This sequence comes from Notolepis coatsorum, assembly GCF_963971535.1. Classification (NCBI taxonomy): domain Eukaryota; kingdom Metazoa; phylum Chordata; class Actinopteri; order Aulopiformes; family Paralepididae; genus Notolepis; species Notolepis coatsorum. The sequence continues at coordinate 81,173,672 of NC_140178.1, read as the reverse complement.
TGGTAATAAGTCCACCCAGCGGCAGTACAGGGAGAACCAGAACAGATGGTGTGTTTGTCAGAATCATAATTCGCTAGATTGACAGAGTAGCTTCTACCTGTTAAGTAGGAATGAAACCAGGACAAGGCCGTGCCTGACAGACCTATCCAGTACTCGAGGCGGTGCATTCGAATTGTGTGGTCAATTGTGTCAAACGCAGTCGTTAAATCTAGGAGTAGGAGAACGGATACTTCTTTATTGTCCGCAGACACCTAAGGTCATTAATTACCTTTACAAGTGCTATGGCCCCTCCGGAAACCAGATTGGAATTTGTTATGGACCTTATTTTTCTGTAAAAACACATCCAGTTGATGAAAAATAGTATTTTCTAAGACCTTGTGTGTGTGTGTGTGTGTGTGTGTGTGTGTGTGTGTGTGTGTGTGTGTGTGTGTGTGTGTGTGTGTGTGTGTGTGTGTGTGTGTGTGTGTGTGTGTGTGTGTGTGTGTGTGTGTGTGTGTGTGTGTGTGTGTGAGAGAGAGAGAGAGAGAGAGAGAGAGAGAGAGAGAGAGAGAGAGAGAGAGAGAGAGAGAGAGAGAGAGAGAGAGAGAGAGAGAGAGAGAGAGAGAGAGAGAGAGAGAGAGAGAGAGAGAGAGGATGTCAATTGTACAGTGTATACGATGCAGCCAAATCAAGCACACAGTGCAGCATGGTGGACTGAGGGGAGGCAGTCAGCCTGTTGTAGAGCTAGTTAGAAATGGTTTGTGGGCTGAGGTGTGATGCAGCAAGAATAGTAGTTTAAATAGTTGCACATGAACTGTAGATTGATGGTTCCTAAAGTGTGGTCTGGAGTACCACAGGGGTCCTTTTAGGGGGGGGGGGCTCAGGGGGGCCCAAGAGAAATTAGGAAGAGTTTAACTAACGTAGTTTGTGTTCTAATTATTTCATAATGTTTAATGACAAAAATCATCTTGGACGGCAACCTCTGCAACACACAACCTCCTTTTTCCTCAGATTTTCTCCCATCCCAATGTTAGTCGTTATGCCAATTCCCAATCCCCTTCCTGGTCGCTGCGCACTTACCCCCCACAGTCGGTCTGGGAGAGTGGAGGCTATCACGTGCTTCCTCCGACACACGTCTAGCCAATCAACCGCTTCTTTTCACCTGGCAGCGCGGACTCTCACTGAGAGGGTGTAACGTGTGGAAAGATCACACTACCCCCCTTAGATCCTATCCGCGCTGAGCAGGCGCCCCGACCGAACTGTAGGAGTCGCTGTTTACAACACAGTAGTGGTTTGATTGATTGATTGAAAAGTTTATTAACAGATTGCAGAATGGGTACAGTACAGTACAGCTCAATACATACAATTGTTAAGGGGATGCAGACCAGAGAAAGACTTTCGTCTTGTTTACATCAGGGTCCCCCATTTTCAATTCATCATAACATATATGACATACATGACATACAGATAGACAGTACTGCTACATCTATACATTTATGACATATCAGATTTGCAAACAGTACTGTTTGTGATACAAAAAGTGTCCAGAAAAAGAGTGTATATACATTTGACGTAGAAACTGTACATTGGAGGAGGTTGGGTGGGTGGGGTTGGGGTAGGGGGGGGACACACTGTACATTGGAATACTGACAAAGCCATACTTGGTAATTTACTGTACAACTGGGCCTGATCTCTGCCAACGACGAGAGGAAGAGGTAGAGAATCTGTCACAGTGGTGTCAGGAGAACTGCCTCTCCCTGAATGTCAGCAAAACAAAAGAGATGATTGTGGACTTCAGGAGGTCGGGGGTCAGGGACTACAGCCCCCTCAGCATCGACGGGGCACCATTTGAGAGAGTGAACAGTTTCAAGTACCTAGGAGTCCACATATCCGAGGACTTGACATGGACCACACACATTGACAGTGTTGTTTGTGAAGAAGGCACGGCAACGCCTCTACTTCCTCAGGCGCCTAAGGAAGTTCTAAGTCAGTCAGAAGATCCTTAAGAACTTCTACTCATGCACAATAGAGAGCATCCTGACTGGCAATATCACCTCCTGGTTTGGGAATAGCACCGCACAAGACCGCAGCAGACTACAGAGAGTGGCCCATTCAGCCGAACGCACAATTGGAGGGGGGCTTCCCACTCTCCAGAACATTTACAACAAGCGGTGCATGGGTAAGGCTAAGAGAATTATCAAAGACTCCAGCCACCCAAACAACTGCCTCTTTGAACTGCTGCGGTCAGGCAAGCGATACCGGAGTCTCATGGCAAGCACAGAAAGACTCAGAAGAAGCTTCTATCCCCAGGCCATCAGGTTACTCAACGAACAATAACACTATGCAACAACCATCAAAAGCACCCACAGCACACACATCCACACGCACACACTCACTTTAAACAAACAACTCACTGCAGCACCCACTCTACACACTTTAGAACACCTAAACACACTTTATATTTATTGGCAAAGAATTTGCACTACAACCCATACCTCAGTACACCTTACTGTAAATTGTACCTAAATTGTACCTCATCCCATTTCTGCTTTGCACTATATAGTATATTGTAATTAGTATATTGTATAGTATATTGTATGGTAACTCAGTTACTTCTACTCTGCATTGAACATTGTACATACTGAACACTTGTCTACGTACGTGACTTCTATTTTATACTTGCTATACTTATTTAATTTTATACTTATCCTTTTGTCTAGCACAGTCTCTGGAGCGTAACAGAAAGAAGCATTTTGTATAAAAGTATTCTGTACTTCTGTATGACAACTAATAAAGAAACTTGAAACTAACCGTGGGCGGCCGGGGAAAATTCATCACAGCTTCCACCTTCATGGGAAAAGGGACCGCTCCCTCTTTAGTGACTCGGTGCCCCAGGAAGTCAATGGTCGACCGCCAAAACTAGAATTTGGCCGGGTTGATTATCAGTCCATGCTCATTTAGCCGCTCAAAAAGCATCCAGAGGTGGGACATGTGCTCAGCCTTAGAGGCGCTGGCTATGAGGATATCATCCAAGTATACAAAAATAAAATCCAAGTCTCGTAGCACAGAGTCCATAAGGCGGCGGAACGTCTGTGCAGCGTTTTTGAGGCCGAATGGCATGCACAGAAACTCAAATAGCCCAAATGGAGTTATGACTGCTGTTTTGGGGACGTCCAGCGGTTGGACGGGCACCTGATGATACCCACGCACAAGGTCCACCTTGGAAACCTTTAATTTCCCTGAAAGGTGGGCAGAAAAGTCCTGAATGTGCGGGTTCCGGTCCGGCGTCGTAGCATCGTTGAGCCGGAGGTAATCCCCACACGGGCGCCACCCCCCTCCCGGCTTGGGGACAATGTGGAGGGGGGAGGCCCATGGGCTGTCGGAGCGACGGACAATGCCGAGGCGTTCCATGTTCTCGAACTCTGCCTTGGCAATGCTGAGCTTGACCGGGTCGAGGCGCCGAGCCCGGGCATAGGCCGGAGGGCCAGTCGTGGCGATATGATGCTCCACTCCATGCTTGGCTGTAGATGATGAGAACGTGGGCCGCGTGAGGCCCGGGAACTCGGCGAGAAGGTGTTGAAACTCATCTGCGGCGGAGAGCATGCTAGAGAGTCTGATGGAGTCTGCACCTCCAAGCGCACCAGCATAAGAGAAGAACGTAATGGCATCAATTAAGCAGCACTTTTTTACATCCACTAACAGTCCATAATCACACAAAAAATCTGCGCCTAGAAGAGGGACGGCTATATTAGCTGTGATAAAGTCCCAGCCAAACCGTTGGCCACTAAAACACATTTCGACATACCTGGTGCCGTATGTGCGGATGGGGGTGCCGTTGGCGGCCTCCATGGGGGGCCCGTGTCCACCGGATAGGATGTCCACTCTAGAAGCCGGCAAGACGCTCCTCTGCGTGCCCGTGTCGCACATGAAACGCCGCCCGGAGATGGTGTCCTGGACAAACAGTAGCCTGCCAGCCCGACCGACGCTCATGGCCACTAACGACGCTCATGGCCGGGCATTTCCCGGCCCACTGAAGCTGCACGGCGGGCGGCACTGCTTGGCTTTAGGTCCAAACCGTGCATGATAAAAACACAGCCCGCGTCACGCTGCTGGTGAGGGGCTGTCGCTGCGGCGGTGATATTCCAGTCTCCCAGCGGTGAAACAAAGGCTTGGGTTGGGAAAACTGCCGCTGCACAGTGCTGTTGACCAGCAAAAAAAAATTTAAATCAGCCTCCTTGGCCAGAGCACGGCAATCGTCTATAGTGATGTTGGCCAGATCGGCCCGAACCGGAGAAGGCAGCTGACGCAGGAAAAGTTGCATGAAAAGGAAATCAGGCTTGTGCTCTCCCAATAAATCCAGCATCATATCCATGAGCTCCGATGGCTTGCTATCACCGAGCCCTTGCAAAGAAAACAACCGGCTGGCCCGCTCTGTATCGGAAAGTTTGAATGTCTTTAATAGATGAGACTTGATCGTGTGATATTTATCCCGAATCGGAGGGTTCTTGAGGAGGCTCACCACTCTGCTGGCTGTCGAACTTCCCAGGGCTGACACCACATAATAATATTTTGTGGTATCCGAGGTAATCTCCCGCAGCTCAAACTGTGCCTCCGTTTGCGCAAACCATGCCGAGGCTGACGACTCCCAGAACTGAGGTAATTTCAGCGAAACTGCGTTCGTAGACATGTTGCCGCGGAAGCGTCTTCAAAACTAATATCAGGGTCACCAATGTAGAAATCGTCAGAAAGGAGAAACGCACAATTTCTATCTTGCGACAACACAAAGCTGTGTGTCATTTATTATATTTATAGCACAAGTGACAGCTGTCAGAACTATGCCGTGCTAGCCTCTGACAGCTCGTAGTAACCAAACATTTAATCAATGAAATCCCACCAGCGAGTCTTCTCTAAGTCTAACTATTTTAATTAGTATATTTGTTTCTCTGGCCGAACTAACGTTAACGTTATTAATCCTGCGGCCACATTTTATTTAAAAACAGCGAATCAAATCCATATCAATGGAAAATGAACCCGCCCATACCCATGCTGATTGGTCTTTGTGCAAGACTAGAAAGCGGGGATCTTTGATTAAACACCTGCTATCAGAAGAATATACTGTACAGTCAGAGTGACAAGCTACAGAAGATGGCCACAAATGATAGTACGAGAGATGAAGAGGACGAAACGGAACATTTCATTGCCCCGGAATACTTTCTTTTACATTTACTTTTTAGTACTTAAGTACATTTAAAAGCTAGAAACATTTTGACTTTTACTCAAGTGTGTTTTTAGCCAGATACTTTGACTTTTACTTGAGTACGATTTTGAGACGGTACCCATATTTCACTTAAGTATAATTTCTGGGTACTTTTTACACCCCTGCAACCGTTGAGTTTCAGCATAGGGTTGTGCCTGGTTTGCAGAGCCACTGACAGCAGCCCGGTGTTTCTGTAGAGCAGTGCCTGTATGATAACAACACATGACTCAATCTTTCTGTGGAGGCTGTGGGGAGGTTACAGAGAAGGCTGTCATACGCATGTCAAGCGCCTTTACAATAAACTTTTTACAACCCAAGCCAAGGGCGACATATTGAGACATTACTACTACTGCAAAGCATATATCAAACAGGTGTCACATTGCTACCTGCCTATTTACTTAATGAATTACCAGAGATCCAGATGGATCCAAAAAAATATAGACTGCTGATTGTTATAACATACTTTGCCAAGAAATGTATTCTCCTGTTTTGGAAAAATGACTCTTCGCCCACTTTTGAGATGTTTCAAGATCAGATATCCCAGCTTCTTCCATTGGAGAGATTGACCTTGGAGGAGCGCGGCCGGGGGTGGATGTTCCGGGACCTTTGGTCTCCGCTGTTTTCTCGATTGAGCAGAGGGCTGTTGATTGATACGGCTAGTGGCGGTATGTGAATATATCCGCATGCTGTCGCTGGCCGTGTCGATTGGTGGTTTTGCTGTTTGGTTGGGGGGGGTGGGGGGACGGGGGTCTTGGGGATGTCTATCCCCGGTTGTGTATTTTTTGGAGGTGGGTTTCCCTAGTGGAAGAAGTTGTACAACAGACGCGTAAGAGGCCTGTCTGTTGTATAACAATGATGTTGTTGTTGTCATTGTTGTTATTATTTATTATTGTTTATTTAAAAATACGTATGAGAAAAAATGAACAGTGTAAACAATATCATTAACTCTGAATATAAAAATATGAGAAAAGCAAACAAGACGCGGTCTCGGACTGGTGGGGGCCCCTGATTCGAGGTCTTGGTGAGTCGGAGTGTTAAAGAGGCATGATACTCTGGCTCGCTGGGGCGCCGGATTTGGGTCCTCACGGGGTAGGGACCTTGGTTGTCGATACTGGAGATGACGGGTGCTCAAGTAATCTCGCCTTATGGTACATACATGTGGGTATATGCATGTATATATGTATATATATGTGTGTGTGTATGTATATGTATGTATATATATATATATATTCTTATTAATTTATATATTTAATTTATACATGACTATTTTTTTTTTTTTTTTTTATTATTCTGATTTAACTGATGGTCTTGTCATTGTCGTTATTATTATTATTATTATTATTATTATTATTATTATTATTATTATTATTATTATTATTATTATTATTATTATTATTATTATTATTATTATTACTGTTATTGTCCTGTGATGTCTTGTTTATTAGTATTGTTATTGTATTGTATTGTCTTGTTTCATGTTGAAAAGGGAAAATAAAGAAAAACTGTTAAAAAAAAAAAAAAAAAAAAAAAAAAACATTGCTACCTGCACTGTATAGCTTACTGTGATGCTCTCTCTCTCTCTCTCTCTCTCTCTCTCTCTCTCTCTCTCTCTCTCTCTCTCTCTCTCTCTCTCTCTCTCTCTCTCTCTCTCTCTCTCTCTCTCTCTCTCTCTCTATCTCTCTCTCTCTCTCTTCTCTCCTCTCTCTCTCTTCTCTCTCTCTCTCATCTCTAAGGAAAGATTCTTGTATCTGTGTTGTTTGTTTGTCTCCACTTGATATTCGTGTGTGTGTGTGTGTGTGTGTGTGTGTGTGTGTGTGTGTGTGTGTGTGTGTGTGTGTGTGTGTGTGTGTGTGTGTGTGTGTGTGTGTGTGTGTGTGTGTGTGTGTGTGTGTGTGTGTGTGTGTGTGTGTGTGTGTGTGACACAGACATCTCCCAGCACTAACTGCAGCAATAGTGTGACTGTGACAGATAGAGTCATTGTCAGCGTTGGGCTCTCACTAGCAGGGCCAGGTGTGTGTCTGTGTGTGTCTGTGTGTGTGTCTGTCAGATGGATAATGTACATTTCAGCAGCCACAGGAGCAAATATGTGTGTGTGTCTGTGTGTACTGTATGTGTGTTGTGAGAGAAAGAGATTTAATCGTGCTTCACTTGTCCCATGGGCTTGCGATGCATGTGTGTGTGTGTGTGTGTGTGTGTGTGTGTATGTGTGTTTGTGTGTGTGTCTGTGTATGTGTGTCTAATTAGTGTCTGAACTGCCAACACATAGCCTCATGTGGGCCAGCTGCTGACGACTCATTTTGTCCTCTCTCTCTCTCTCTCTCTCTCTCTCTCTCTCTCTCTCTCTCTCTCTCTCTCTCTCTCTCTCTCTCTCTCTCTCTCTCTCTCTCTCTCTCTCTCTCTCTCTCTCTCTCTCGTTCGCTCTCGCTCTCTCCCCCTCTCCCTCTCTCTCCCCCCCTCTCCTCTCTCTCCCCCCCTCTCCCTCTCTCTCCCTCTCCCCCCCTCCTCCTCCCCCCCCCCCTCTCCAGGTAGTGTCTATGGGTCTGTATGTGGGAGATCACTCCTACATGAGGAGTAGCTGGAACGTCCTGGACGGCTTCCTGGTCTTCGTGTCATTGGTTGACATCGTGGTGTCCATAGCGGGCGGGGCCAAGATCCTGGGCGTGCTCCGTGTGCTCCGGCTGCTCAAGACGCTGCGGCCCCTCAGGTACCAGTCCATCTTGCAACAAGTACCATGGAATGTACTCCATCAGCAATCTCTCGCTGTCGACTAAAAACCCACTTCTTCCATCAATATCTGAAATCTGAAAAAAAAAAATTTAAACACTAACCTTCTTACTGTCTTATACTATCATTCACTCTTCCCACTATACTAACATGTCTTCTACTACTATGCACTCAACACTAACCTTCTTACTGTCTTATACTATACTACTACTAACACTTTGATGAACATTGTTACTCAGCTGATAGAGTTGTACCCTTTCTGCTGACTTGTCGTACAGAATTTGTAAGTCGCTTTGGATGAAAGCGTCAAGCTAAATGACTGATTGATTGATTGATTGATTGATTGATTGATTGATTCTTGACAAAATGTAAATGTAATGTCAATATCAGCATGAAATATTTGTAAAGACAACAGTGGTAACAGTGGTACAAGAAGTTGCATCTTAATGAACTATATACAGAAGGAAGACTGATAATGAATATTTACAACAACTAAAACTGCTAATACTAATAGACGAATAGAAAAGTAGAGGCACGGATTATTTGATGTTGTGTTTTTCTGGAGGCATGAACAACTTTAATGACAGGTTTATCTCGTCCAGGTGTACAATCTCATGTAGTTCTAGAATTCTGAGAAAACCATCCACATGTCAGTGTCAAGACTGTATGATGAAAGATTAGGGAAAGAACGTATTGGACGGTGCATTCTTCTCCATGAGGGGCGCTATACCAAACATTTTGCAAACATGTACCACGCATTGGCGAATATTTAAGTAGGTACAACTATCACCATTGCCATCAATCAATATATGATCACAGTCAGTCAAATGCAGCCACGCTTCCAATATGCCGTACACAAACACGCTCACATCTCTCTCTCTCTCTCCTCTCTCTCTCTCTCTCTCTCTCTCTCTCCTCTCTCTCTCTCTCTCTCTCTCTCTCTCTCTCTCTCTCTCTCTCTCTCTCTCTCTCTCTCTCTCTCTCTCTCTCTCTCTATTCCCTATCCCCCCCCTCTCTCTCTCACTCTCTCTCTGATCCATCCATGCAAAAATAATCACTTATGTATATCTTGTCCTTTTTAACAAGTTACCATTCATTGTCCGGGTCATTATGGCCCCCCCGCAGCGAAATTAATTAGTTCAACAACAACACAGCAGAGAGAGAGAGAGAGAGAGAGAGAGAGAGAGAGGAGAGAGAGAGAGAGAGAGAGAGAGAGAGAGAGAGAGAGAGAGAGAGAGAGAGAGAGAGAGAGATCGCAACTCTCACTTGTTAAGTTGAAATGCACCACTGTCCAGCAGGCAGAAGGGCTTGATAAAGTATATCCACTGTCCAGACTGTGTTGATGTCCATCCATGTCCACTGCATCCATATATAGCTTCTTGTTAGCAAAGTTAGGCAACAAGTACTGTGAGTGACAAGCTGTGTCTTTGCCCATTTCCGCATCGAACAGCCTGCAAACTACCTGGCGTTCCTATCGCCCTGCTCTAAGACAAACTCTAACCTTAACCACTTCGAACGAAGAGTGGCTAGGCTTTCCCAGTGTAGAAACTGTCGTCGGCCAATCAGAGAGCGTCTCTGAGAAATGCGGCTACGGAAATTATTGACGCTGCTTGCTTAGATGATAATAGATCGCTTGGAAACGCGCCCGGTTTCCATCATAATACATCATATTTCAACGCACAGCGAATTACGCACTGATTGGCTGCGACAGTACAGTGATGAAACCAGTGCACGCCCACTGTGAGCGCTATGCGTCTAGCCCAGGAGAAATGCGGCTATGGAAAGTATAGAGGCGGTATTATTCTCTAGCAGACAGTCACTTCCTGTTCATGAAAACAATTATTTATATTTGATATATTAACGTTATATTGTGCATTGGAAACACAAACATACTTAAAATGAGTAAATATTATTCATTCTTAAACATGGTATTTGATTTCTAGGGCTCTTAATTTTTTTTTTTAATTCGTCTTCGTCTCTCTTTTAACCAGGGAGGGCGCGCTCTAGCGCCCCCATTGACCAGCCGCCACTGCGTTTGGAGTGGAAACGTTCTTCCTTATACTCCTCCTTCGTCTCCTCATATTCTTCTACTAGACTCTGTAAGCCAGCGAGACAAAACAAGCATCCCTCGTTAGTCATCCTGAGCAGACCGCCAGTGGCAGCATTAGCAGAGAACCTCACAGAGGCCCACTTGTCAGAAACCGATATCTCGGAGAGAAAATCATTCAGAGTCGCACAACTGTGTTTGTTTAGTCTTTGACCAATTACTACGGCAGGTGGTGCTGGGGCTCAGGGGCTGGGTTTTGATAAGCTCTAGGAGCGTAAAGGCATGACGGAGGAAGGGGATAAGCACAACACCAAATAAACACAATCTGGAGAGACGCTGTTTTGATCAGGTCAAGTTTGAGGCGTGACAGAAAGCAGTTGGTCATCGACAGACTCAAAAGTTGAAACTCACTTCCTTAAATGTCAGGATATACATTTCACGGGAGGTTTGAGATATCGGGAATTTTGAGAACCTTTTGTTGAAGTTCAGAGTCTCGTTCCCCTCTCCTCCATTGCCCCTCTTTCCATCCCTTTCCTTCTCCTCCCCCCCTCTCTTCCTCCTTCCCTCCTCCCATCCCCCAGGGTGATCAGCAGAGCCCCGGGTCTGAAGCTGGTGGTGGAGACTCTCATCACGTCCCTCAAACCCATTGGTAACATCGTCCTCATCTGCTGCTCTTTCTTCATCGTCTTTGGGATCCTGGGAGTGCAGGTAAGGGTGCTTTCACACCAGAGCTGTTTGGTCCGGACTATCGGACCAGAATTTTTTGGGTGGTGTGAATGTGCAGTCGAACTCTGGTGCGGATCAAACATGCAAACTCTGGTCCGCCAAAAAACATAGGTCTCGGTTCGCTTCATCGGACCAAACGCGGACCAAATATAGGAAGTCACCTGATAAACTGTGCATCTTGGGTAGAAGGAAGAAAAAACACAGCGGTGCGCGGGCATTCACTGCAAAACTACAAGCACACTGTAAACATGTCTCGTGGACAGACTTGGGCGAATGATGAAGTGAAAGCCCTGATCGACATATGGGCAGAAGACCAAATAAAACAGCTGCTTGTGGGCACTGACAAAAACAACGAGGTGTACAAGTTGTTAGCGAGAGGATGGCGGTAATGGGTTATAATCGAACGATGGATCAATGCCACGTCTCTTCTACTATCACGCTTCTTGCGGCTGTTTGTGTTTTCGCGGATTTCACTTCCTGAAGGGGAGGGATTTCCACTCTCCATTGTGTCCAATAGACGAGCGCCCATTTCGACCACGTGACATTGTTCAGAAAGTTTGGTGCGCTTGACAAATTGCAATGTGAATGCAGACGAACCAAATGACGAATGCAACAATGTTGCAACTTCACCACCAGAACCGCACAAGTCCACCAAACTATATGTGAAAGCGCCCTAAGAGGACATGTAAGCAGGGTTAGGGACCTATATCAAACTCCCGCCCTATTTTTCCTCCATCCTCCAATCACGGCTGCAGTTTGTCCGAGGGAAGCAACAGTTGCGGTTGGAGGATTGAGAAAAG
>NC_140178.1:81080447-81161939 GCF_963971535.1 Notolepis coatsorum | reverse complement strand
TACAGAATTATAAATATTCATGACAGGCCATGGTATATGGTTATTATATCACAGCTAAGGGGCATAGTTCGGCAGCCCCTTAGCTGTTTTAACTTATGACTTAGGATCGTTATTATACAGTTTTAATATTCATTTCGATTCGATATATGTGGTCAGTTGGTCCAAATAACGCCTGTTATTCGGAGACTGAGCAGTTGCAACAGGACTGGGGTTGACCAGTTTAACCTGGAATCCCTGTTCAACGTGAGGTTAACTATCATAACCAATCATCCTGCTATATTCTTTTATCTGTAATTTATTAGTCTCCCCAGTTAGTAGCTAGATTAATACATTTAGTGGAAGTGGCAATAATCAAATAATCTGAATAAAATCATTGCTTTATCCATCTGAACATACGTTAAATGTATATCCTGGCTGCGCTAACAAATCGGTTGCCTCCGTCAAAGAGACGTCAATGCACACGTTGGAACAGATCTGAGGCAGTACAGTTGCCGTATGCTTTCTACGGCGCACCTGTAAATGTTTACCAGACTCTGAGGAGACAGGTGGGCTCTCCCAAGTGTCTTCAGAGATGCTGGCGAGCCTTCTTGACCAGTGATGAGGTGTTGAGGGTCCAAGAGAGGTCTCGGAGATGTGGACACTCTAGAACTTTAAGCTGGAGACACGTTCTAACTCTGCCTTGTTACGGTTTGTAAGCGACCCCAAAAGCACAACACAAGACAGTATCAACGTTAGCCAAAAAGGCGTAATTTATTCACACAATGAATAAATGCAACACTTACCCTTTGACTCATTCACAGCCAACCATGACTATAGTTGGGTTATCTCGCCAACCGTTGAGCGCCAGAACCCGAGTATATAAAATTGAATATAGTTATTAATTTTTTTATTCTATACAGTCTCACGGACCTCGGTGTATCATTGGGACTCATTCTGAGATGCCGAGAGTGCAATGCCGGCCGAATCCTGCTAGGTGGCAGTATCGCCCACCCTTTGTAACCTTATTTCACACTGTGTGTTACATTATATATAGTCCAGGTGAGAATTTGGACTCAGGCAAGTGAATCGCTTCATCCGAGCACTTTGGAACGCGTTCAGCACACTTCATGGATATTTTGTGCCATTTCATGTCTGGGACCCGATGGACATCAATACTGGAAATCGTGATCAGACAATTGGAATATTCTTTTTGGGATACCTCCTAGTAAAGGTAAGGACTATATGACCTCAATCCTACTTTGATCCAACAATGATTTCACATCGATAGAATAGAATATTAAATAGAATAATAAAATCTAAAAATGTAATATTACGTGTTTGGAGCTCAACGGTTGGTGAGCAAACACGTATATTACATGGTTGGCGCAGAATGAGTTAAGGTGAATGTCAACAAGCCCGTAGGCGATAGAGCAGAGTCCAGTAACGTAGAATTCCAAACGTCCCTTCAAAGGATAAATGTAAACAATCCTGTAGGCGATAGAGCAGAGTCCAGTAAGGTATAAATGTGAGAAAGTTCAGGGTAGTCCATGACTCACCAAGCAAAACTGCTGACGGGCAATAAGAACCAGGAAACGCAAGGAACGGAGATAGCAAGGGGAATTCTCCACGGGAACACAGGACCCTCCAAGCAGAAACACGACACGGCACGACATTCTTCACCGGAGACACGGTACGAACTGGCAACGAGTGGAAGGCAGTCTGCTCACTTAACCGCTCCCGACGAGCTGATTGCAACCATCCTCAGGTGTGTGACGCTGCTTGCTTGGCTCGCCCCCATTGGGAAGCGCGCACAGCTGGCCCAGCCATAAACAGTCCTGTTGATATGTCTTCCTGAAGTCCACAATGAGCTCCTTGTTTTCTTGGTGTTGAGGGTTATTGTCGGTGCACCACAACTGCCAGGTGCTGGACCTCCTCCCTGTAAGGCTCACTCATCATTGTTTTTGATGAGGCCCACCACTGTTGATAATGGTGCCATGTAAAGGAGTGCAGTCGTGTGTGAAGAGGGAGTAGAGGAGGGGGCTCAGCACACAGCCTTGCTCTGCCGGTGTTCAGGATGCAGGTGTTCCCGGGTGAGGGTGGAGGAGGTGAGATTGTCTATCCTAACAAACTGGGTTGGTTAGGAAGTCAAGAATCCAGTTGCAGACAGAGGGGTTAATGTTGAGGTCCTTGGTTTCTACAAGATCACCAAGTTTGGAGATGAGTTGGAGGGGATGATGGTGTTGAATGCTGAGCTGCACAACACGATCTTCGCATGGGAGTTGCTCTCATCCAGGTGGGAGAGGGTGGAATGCTAGCGCTGATGAAATGGCATCTTCCGTTGCTCCTGTTCTAACGGTAGGCGGATTTATGGTTTATCCAGTGAGGGTGAAAGGCCAGATTTGAGGTGAGCAGGACCAGGCTCTCGAAGCACTTCATAATGACTGGGGTGAGGGCAAGAGGGCCAGACCAACAGTTACAGTTCCTGAGCACACAAGCCGGGGGTGCCATCAGGGCCAGCTGCCTTAAGGCCTCTGCATGCTACAGAAAACTTCAGAGCAACTGCAACACAACATCGGCGTGATTTCAGCGCGGTTGTTTTAGAGGGTCTTGTAGACTGTGTTGCTTGGACGTTGCGTACATGTCCCCAGAATCTAATCTGAACAACCGTTGCGTGATATTGGCGTAGCAGTGATTGGTTGGTTAGCGAATGGGGGCGGGGCTGTCATAGAATAATATTGGTCCCGCAGAGAATAATATCCTCCATTGTTGAAGCCAGCGTTGACGCTAAATAATTAGCGTCACATAGCTCGCCTTTTTCTGAAAACCCAAGCACATATGTTCCATAGCATACGCCTTCAGTTTGATCATGACAAATCCCTCTCTTACCTTGACGATTAAAAAGCCTCCATAATTTAGTAAATAAAGCTGTAGCCAGCCAGCTAGCATTGGGTCTATTCAAAATGCTATCCACATTAGCTACATAGCTAACCAAGTAAATACAATGGTATCCATCCTGAGGTAACGTTAAATACAACGTTTGCTAGTCGAAATGACTGGGACACACACAGGGACAAGTTAAACATCAATCATTAATTTATTCCAATAGGTAGTTTGAGCTGCATGTGAGCCGAGGTCCTCTCCATTGGAAACTAATGATGTTACGGTAACGTTAGCTCGAAAAGCACAGAAAGTTAAGCTGCTAGCAACAGACACTATAACACTTCCGGTCGGGGGTTTTCAAATAAAAGAGCGACGTCTAAAATCACCGGAAATACGTTTATTTTGTACATTATCTAACGTTAACACGAACCTAAACTAACTTTAGTTAAACTAACTTTGCGCGTTGATGTTGCAGAAGCATAAAGGCAGAGTGTCTAAAACACTGTTGCTTTGTCGATGTTGTGTTGCAGTTTGCTTTGAAGTTTCTGTAGCATGCAGAGGCCTTTACATGCATTAGTCCTGCTCAGTGTGGCACACACATCGGTGGGGGAGAGAGCTAGGGTTTGGAGGTTAGCAGGAGAGCAGCCTTGGTGGGCGCCTCCTGATTGTCCCTGTCAAGTGGGCATACAAGTTATTGAGCTAATCAGTGTTTGGGGAGAGTTGTTGGTGGGTTTATAATGCGCAATCTGCCACATGCGTCAGTGGTCAAAAGTGCTCTTCTCTGAACATAAATAAGGAAGTGCAGAGTGAGATAAATTAGAGAGAGAGAGAGAGAGAGAGAGAGAGAGAGAGAGAGAGAGAGAGAGAGAGAGAGAGAGAGAGAGAGAGAGAGAGAGAGAGAGAGAGGAATGGAGGGTGAGAGAGAGGGAGGGAGGGTGAGAGAGGGGAGAGAGGAGAGAGAGGAGAGAGAGAGAGAGAGAGAGAGAGAGAGAGAGAGAGAGAGAGAGAGAGAGAGAGAGAGAGAGAGGGGAGGAAGGGTGAGAGAGGGGAGAGAGAGAAAGAGAGAGAGGGAGATGGAGGGTGAGAGAGGGAGAGAGAGAAAAGAGGAAAGGGAGGGTGAGAGAGGGGGAGAGAGAGAGAGAGAGAGAGAGAGAGAGAGAGAGAGAGAGAGAGAGAGAGAGAGAGAGAGAGAGAGAGAGAGAGAGAGAGAGAGAGACCTTTGGTAGTGTGGTAGTGAAAGGGTTAATCCTGTGAAGGCTTGGTGGAATGATAATATGAATCATGAGTGCCTCAAACATCCATCTTTCCTCCTTCTCTCTCTCACCCCCCTCCCTTCTCCTCCTCCCCCTCCTCCCCTCGATTATCTCTCTCTCTCTCTCTCTCTCTCACCTCCTCCTCCTCCCTATAGCCGGTGACCAACCACAACCCGTGGATGCTGCTGTTCTTCATCTCCTTCCTCCTGATCGTCAGCTTCTTCGTCCTCAACATGTTCGTGGGCGTGGTGGTGGAGAACTTCCACAAGTGCCGACGGAACCAGGAGGAGGAGGAGGCCAAGCGCAGGGAGGAGAAACGCCAGAGACGCATGGAGAAGAAGAGGAGGCGTAAGAGAGGAGGGAGGGGTTAGACGAGGAGTTGGAGTTTGGAGATGAGAGGAGAGGATGGAGGGCACAGGGAGGAGAGAAGGGTTTAGAGGAGGAGTTGGAGAGAAGAGGAGAGGATGGAGGGCACAGGGAGGAGAGAAGGGTTTAGAGGAGGAGTTGGAGAGAAGAGGAAGGAGAGCATGGGGAGTAGTGGAGGGAATTCTTAACAGTCATAAAATGGTCAATGGTCAAAAGTTCAGATAAGATAAGATAAATTGTATTGGCCCATAGGGAAAATGGACACCAATAAAAATGTACTATCATAAAGACCATGAATACAAACCATAGTGTTTCGCCAGAAATGGTTGTTGACATGACAGTGTCATTTGCATGCTCTATAACCATGTTGAGGTGCACAGGAACCAGTCTAACTCTCCAACATAAGCAATATACAATTATTTGAGTCAGGGTGCAATCAACATTACACACTCACACTAGGTACACATTCCGCTTACTATTCAGGAGATGATAAATGCTAAATGCTGCAGCCTGCTCACCACGGCTCACCCTGGGAAGCACCCAGTAATAATAACAAGAGCTTTTATTGAGATAGAGAGATAGCGAGAGAGAGAGCGAGAGAGAGAGAGAGAGAGAGAGAGAGAGAGAGAGAGAGAGAGAGAGAGAGAGAGAGAGAGAGAGAGAGAGAGAGAGAGAGAGAGAGAGAGAGAGAGAGAGAGAGAGAGAGAGAGAGAGCGAGAGGGAGAGATAACAGGGGGATTGGAGAGGAGAGAAACAGCGGCGACAGAGACCAAGAGGAGAGGAGGGTAGACACATGAGTAGACACGACATGGGTTATTAGCTTTGATGTATCCTTCGTCTAGACAGGGTTTAATTAGGACACCAGACAAACACAACACGTGTACTTGAATGTAATGTGGCTTGTAATGTAAAGGTTTACATTGCAGTACAAACCCAGAGATTAAAGGCTATTTAAGGAAGGGAGGACAATTTGGTGTCTCCCACAGTGTCAACCCCACACACACACTGGTATGGCTATGGTATATCTCCTTTGACGTCAAGCAGTCCGATACCATTTACATTGTGAGAGCGCAGAGAATGAAGAAATGGCATTTGAAGTTCAGAGCATGAAAAGTCTCCAATTGATTTCTACGCATCAGGTCAAATATTTAACAATGTTTTTTTCTGGCGCAGGCAAAAGTAGAATTGTTAAACGGTTGTCCTGATGCATGCAAATCAACTGGAGACTGTTCTGCTCCGTGCTTTGTAGTCGGTTATAACTTTTCTGCCAAACTGCTCGATACGAGACACAATCTGAAATTTCATTTGGTTTTGTCCTTTTTACCATTATATAATCTTCTCGTCCATCGTTGTGTATTTAATTTGATTTCAAACCTTTATTCCAACTCATAGGATGTGTAAAGGAAGGACAAATAAATGGATAAAGTCACGTAACACAATACAAATTTCAATAAAAATCTGTTAACCATTTCACTATCACACTACAGAAGGTTAACCTTTCACTACCACACTACAGAACAGTCTGTAGTGTGGTAGTGAAAGGTTAACCTTCTGTAGTGTGGTTGTGAAAGGGTTAACCCTTTGTCATGTGGCAGTGAAAGGGTTAACCTTCTGTATTGTCGCAGTGAAAGGGTTAACATTTGGTAGTGTGGTAGTGAAAGGGTTGAAACAGTTACAACAGTTACAACGAAAATGTCTAATATTTTTTTTTCTCCACGTGGTAAATACACAGGTCACAACGGAGTTGTATTTGGAGTGTATTTCGTGACTGTTGGGAACTAGGTTAACTGGGCAGATCTACTTCCAGTGAATTACGCTAAGCTAGGCTAACGGTGCGGGTGTTCCCTACTCTGAATGCATGTACAGAGAAGAAAAGGGTATATATCTGCTTGTCTAACTCCGGGGTAGATGGCAAATAAGCTAATTTCCCAAAAAGTTGCTGTATTCCTTTAAATGATTGATAAAAAAAATATATATATAATATATATACTATAAATGTAAAACTTAATTGTTAATGATACAAATATTGTTGTATTTATCTTTATTATAATTATTTAATTCAGAGGATGTCTTTGATTGAACTGTCCACACACAAGCACACATGAACACACACACGACACGCACACTGTGCACGCTCACACACGAGCAGCCACTTAACACTTTAACATGAGCGGGCACACACTCATGTCGCACACACGCACACTTATGGCCAAAGGAAAGGACACTTTAAATTAGAATAACAGGAACAGTGTATTGCACTACCAAAGCTAACTAGCATGTCACACATGCTCTGTAAATAACTATGTACAGATACCGAGATGCCACTCCATGTTACCTGCTACCTGTTACTGCACAATGTTGTTTTCTTCTTTTGATTCTATTATATGTACCACTGTATTGCACATCGTTGCGGGCAAGACCACCCGCATTTCATTGTATACCTGTATGCCGTGACAATTAAAACTCTTGACTTGACTTGACTTGATGTCTGTAGAATCCAAGTGACCACAATCCCCAAGGACTTCTCCCAAATGAAGCCGTTAAAAATACAGGCACACACCGGTCTGTCTGACTTACGAGTGCCTTTTCGAGTTCATGACATGTTATGCCGTAACGTAGACCACGTGTGAGAGAGACAGTGGGTGCTGTCTAGGAGACTAGTAGACGACATGCTCAATCTAAGGGATTGAAACTGTCTTAGAAAACACTTAAGAGTTGGCAACTCACAGCCCTATTTTGCTTAAAATATGTAAATAAAGTACTAATCGACCACAGGAAAAAAGGTACATATAATGTATGTTATGTTATAGCCATTATTATAGTTATTTCGTATAGTATCGAAAATGTATTACAAATAAGTACATTATATTACATATATCTTACATTTTCAGAAAACAATAAACAAAATAACATAGCGTACATTATGTACCTTTTTTCCTGTGGTCGATAAGTACTTTATTTACATTTTCTGATGAGACCGTGTTGCAAGTCGAGGGTGGCTGATATTCCATCTGCTGTGCCTGATGTGACTGACACAGTGCCCTTGAGCAAGTCACAGCACATAAACAAACTGCTAGTACAGTGCTGCACCGTAGTCTCCGACTATAAAATGTGTGTGTGTGTGTGTGTGTGTGTGTGTGTGTGTGTGTGTGTGTGCGTGTGTGTGTGTGTGTGTGTGTGTGTGTGTGTGTGTGTGTGTGTGTGTGTGTGTGTGTGTGTGTGTGTGTGTGTGTGTGTGTGTGTGTGTGTGTGTTTATGTGCGCATGTGTGTGCGTATATACTGTATGCAGAAAGATAAATTCAAGTTTACCTTGTGTAAATTGACTGATGAAGTCCTCTGTTACTAAACTTTAAAACATTACTATGGCCGAAAACAAAGTAGCCGGCGTTGTAGACCATAGAGATTGTGATTACGTACACATACAGTATAACATCACCACTTGTTATCATGTGGACTGACTATTGGGTGTTTAAATTAGGTTCTGTAGGGCTATTTGTTTCAAGTATGTTTCAGTACGGTAACGTACAGCTCACTGACAGCAGACCAGTTCAAATAACCCAGGTCTCTTAGACTGCACACGGTCCCCTAGGAAATGGAACGGTCAGTTCTATCTTTAAAAGTAGCAAACGTACTAGTACAAAATAATAGGTCTATTGAGGATAAAGGCTTCACTGATCTGTGTTCCTCCTCCTCCTCCTCCTCCTCCTCCTCCTCCTCCTCCTCCTCCTCCTCCTCCTCCTCTCCCTGTCTCTCCCCTGCCAGAGGCCCAGAAGCTGCCCTACTTCAACTCCTATGGGAACATCCGGCTGATGATCCACACGCTGTGCACCAACCACTACCTGGACCTCATCATCACCTTCATCATCGCCATCAACGTCATCACCATGTCTCTGGAGCACTTCAACCAGCCACGTGTAAGACTGAGTGTGTGTGTGTGTGTGTGTGTGTGTGTGTGTGTGTGTGTGTGTGTGTGTGTGTGTGTGTGTGTGTGTGTTAGTGTGCTAGTGTGTCAGGTGATGGACGGAGGGAAATATACAGCATGTGTGTGTGTTTATTGCAGGGCACTGGCACTGTCATTATCAGTGTGTGTTTATTGGAGGGCACTGGCACTGTCATTATCAGTGTGTGTTTATTGCAGGGCACTGGTACTGTCATTATCAGTTGTGGCTGGTGGGTCAACTAGACAAGCTTGTCACAGCCACGTCTATGACCTGTCAATCAAATGCATTACACAGGCTCAGGATGTGAGCTTTATCATTTCATCTAAACCTATGGTCAAAAGCACAACAAGATGCCTTACAGCTGGAGACACCAACAGACGCACTTATGAGTCGCCTAAAGCAATCAATAGCTTATGGGCTGAGCAATAGAGAAGTCAGCACCCCAGCAACAGGCGCACTTACTGTACATGTTTTTAATGTATGCAGATGAATAGGTCATCCCAACAGCAGGCACACTTACAAGCCTGGAGACTGACAGTTTTTTTTTTTTTATCTTTTCCCCCCCTCCTTTTTCAGATTCTTCTCCCATCCCACTGTTTTTAGTCGTTATGCCAATTCCCGACCCCCTTCCTGGTTGTTGCGCACTCCCCCCTACTGTTGGTCCGGGAGGCCGGAGACTGTCACATGCTTTCCTCCGACGCATGTGCAGCCAGCCGGCAGCCAGCCTGGCAGCGCAGATTCTCACCGGGAGAGTGTAACGTGTGGAAGGTCACACTACCTCCCTCCAGATCCTACCCTCGCTGTGCAGGCGCCCCGACCGAACTGTAGGGGTCGCTGTCCACAACGCCCAGGACCCACCCATCAGCTTTCCCACCCCTAACACTGCCAATTGTGTTAGTATGAACGACCAGCCAAGCTGATAGCAACGCCGAGAGCTGGATTCGAACCCAGCGTCTCCAGCGTTGATGGCGAGCGCCTTGCCCACTACACCACCTAGCCGCCCGGAGACTGACAGTTGACAAAATATGCAATATCAACGTCATCATGGCAGGTGGAAAAATAGCCAAGCTTACAGCGAGTCTCCCAATCACATACACACACTAGGGTGACCAAACGTCCTCTTTTGGCCGGACATGTCCTCTTTTCACGCCCTGTCCAGGCCGTCCGGGGGGGGTTTATAAATGCATGAAAATGTCCGGCTTTCACGGACCGTTTGCATATACTTAAATTGACTGGCGCATTGCACAGAATACTACGGTAATCTGTTGCGTGTGTGACGTAATCCCTGAGAAGCTTTGTGGGCGGCTCTACAACTACACTCACACACAAACAGAGGAAGAGGGGACAGAGTGGAGCGCAGCTCACATTCACAATGCCAAAGAATGTACTTTTACAGATGAACTGCAGAAGAAATTCCAAATGTACCTACCCGTCGGAACAAATGGGAGGCGAAGTTCACTAGTGCGCGCACTAAATCCGAAGCCAATGTGTTATAGCGCCCCACTCGACCCGATTGATGTCGCACATGAAGCACTCAAATCAAATCCAATACTGTGGTGTTTCTACAGACAGGACTAGGAGTAACCACGGAGCAGTGACAATATTCCCAATCATAATAGTACTTTGACTGGAAGATGGGTGGCATGCAAACAAAATGAATCGAGGTTAAATACACCAAATGAGACAGCAGAAACCATTGCATAATATCTCATTGAAACATGGAAAAAAAAACGATTTGTCTGAAAAAGATATTTTCTATTATTTCATATATTTTGTTATTTATTTTTGTCCAGTAAGACTTGAAAAGAGAGCTATTATTTTGTTACAGGTTGATTTTTAAGTAATTATTGTGCCATTGAGATGTCAGATAATTCTAGGCATAATCATCAAGCATGCTGATTGTTAACTTTGGTTTGGTGTGTCTTTGGTTATAGAGAGATAGTGTTGTGTTATATACAGTAAAATAATATAAATAATAATTGTATATCCATAGAGAGGAGGCATACTTTAAATATATTAAAACAATAATGCATCTTTGAGTAAACGTTGAGTATCGGCATGCGTTGCTCATGGGACGGGGTTGCACGCCGTGCAACCAGTCTGTGAGCAGAAGCACGCACATGCACGGATGTGCACACAGGAATGCGCTGCCCCCAGACTGATGCGCCAACTCGCTAAGTATCACTTTGCATAACAATATGGCCGGTCGTCAGGTGTGTTCAAATACGTTCTCAGATACATTCACACAAAACTTGTGAATGAAATGTGTTACATTCCATTCGTAGAGGCAATTAGGCACTGTCTTTAGTCTGTGCTATGCGAGGGAACATCTATGTGCATGCGCGGGAGCGCGCGCGCGGCGTCATTAAAACATAGTGCAACCAGTCGTCCCATGAGCAACGCATGCCTGAGTATCATTAAGTATCTCGAGGCTGGGGGGGCATGTCCTCTTTTTTGGAAATCAAAATATGGTCACCCTAACACACACACGCGCGCGCATGAGTACACGCACCAATAAAAAACAGCATGCTCATTCAAATAGTTTGACTCACCCAGTATTTGCAGACATAAGAATAATTTCTGTAGGTTTTCCAGAATGCATTAGCATTCCTTTAGCATTTGTATTTCCATGTTAAACGATCATAATCCACATTAGCAGACTAAGTTAGTTTCAGAAAGATAAACGTCCTGCTGCCAATCAAAGGCAAAAGAAAACACGCCCTAGTGTCAAGATGAGACAAACTCCAGGGAGGCTTAAAAACTCAAAGCTTGATGGCTCTTCCTCAATTCAGTTTTTAGCGGCTAAATTTTAGCCACTACAGCTAGCTAAGCAAGTTAGCTACTTAACTCCAGCCTTGTTTCAGTGGCCCAAGTGATCAGCAAATCGACTGGGCATGCCACAACGCCTGTCACTCACTCATGTATCGAACCATTACTATGTACGCCCGCTGTCATTGGCCAGAAGTCAGTGGCGTGAGGGCTGAATGAATCTAGCCCAAATGATCAGCAGATCAACACTCACTGTCACTGTCACAAATCATGTCACTCGCAACAATACAATGTGAGTGGTAGCTGTGCTACTGTGTTTGGGCTGTGGAAATAAGCCCAATAAGGGTTTTAAAAGGTAAGGAAGCCTTGTTAGCTCATTTACACCAGCCGTCCCTGAGGCGTGAATATTAAAGGCAACCAACTTGTGTTCAGCTTTTCGTTCAGCGTTTCTCTGATTGGCCACACGGCCAATCAATCAATCCACTAGCACACGCCCTTGCGGCGCGGCAGAAGCGCTGGTCGAACCAGCGGTGTTCTGTTGTGTGACTGTACTACAGCGGTGTTCTGTTGTGTGACTGTACTAAACTCTTCCACCACATGACCGACATTTGACATACAGTACACCTCCTATCTATGTTGGGATTATGTTTGGTCATGACAAAACAATAAAAATCACTACTGTTAGTAATGCTGCCACCACCCACTTCAATGACAGAGCTCTCATATTTGCGAATGCATAAACTATATCTTAAATTATGGCGATGTGTCTAATATGGCTGTCGCGAAGTCATTGATAAGCGACAGCCATATTAGACACATAGCCATAATTTAAGGTATAGTTTATGCATTCGCAAAATATGAGAGCGCGCCGCTGTCATTGAAGGGCTTCCTACAACAGAGCACCGCCGCTGCTGCTGCTGAAGCTGTATCAAGCCGGCGGCGGCGCACGAAAGCCGGGGATAAACCACCGCGTCGCCCCGCTGGCGCTTCAGGCTCAGCAGCCTCCACGGGCGAAATAACATATAACGTTACAGTTCCACACTGATGTACAGTGAGTGTCTAATATGGCTGTCGCGAAGTCATGCCTCTCCCTCTGACAATATCATAATGATGTGTTTTCTATATTATATCCACAATCATTCATCTAAAAAATTGTATGGGCTTTGATTAAACATGTAACCTACACCTACTGTAACTTACTGTACCTCTGCTTCCTACAGCACAGCAGGTAATGGCGTTAATCAATGGAACGCGAAACATAATAACATTACGCTTTCTAGTTCAGCGCATTTCATAACTGTATGGGCTTTGTTTATACACAAGTGAATCTGGTAGTTGGTTCATTGGTTGTTAAAAACGCGAAACATAATAACGTTACGCTTTTTGGTTCAGCGCATTTCATAGCGCTCCACTGCTACCGCAGCCCAACACAAGTGCGTTGGAACAGCAGCCACAAGTTGGTTGCCCGCGCTGCCGCTCGCGCGCGCTCCTTGGATTTCATTTGGGACGTGGGACGACTGCGCTTGCCTGCGCGTGGGGGCGGGGGGGGGGGGGGGGCGCGGCCAATCAGAGAAAAGCCGAACACAAGTTGGTTGCCTTTAATATTCACGCGTCCCTGAGAGTCCATGTCCACCCAGTGTTTTTGCTTTACTCTGCTAACGACCACCTGCAGCTAAATGTGACGAAGACCAGGGAACTAGTTGTGGATCTGGGGTGGAGGAGGAGTGCACCTGTGACCCCCATTTCCATCAGGGGAGTCGATGTGGACACAGTTGAGGATTACAAATACCTCAGTGTATCGACAATAAGAACAAGAAGGGCCAGAGCCGACTCTACTTCCTCAGAAGGCTGAGATCCTTCAACGTCTGTACAAGGATGTTGAGGATGTTCTATGAGTCGGAGGTGGCGGGCGCCTTCTTGTACGCTGTGACCTGCTGGGGCAGCGGACTGAGAGTGGGGGACACAAACAGGCTTGATAAGCTGGTCAGGAAGGCCAGGGGTGGAGCTGGACTCTCTAGCGGTGGTGGCGGAGAGGAGGAGCCTTGCTAAGCTCCATGCCATCAGGGACAACCCCTGCCACCCACTATACACAGACTTGGCTGACAGAAGGAGCACGTTCAGTGCTAGAATAAGACTCCCAAGATGTAGCACTGAACGGCACAGGAAATCCTTCATTCCGACAGCCATCAGACTTTATAATGCATCACTGTGCCTCACTGCCTCACTGCATCACAGGGTGACAGTACTATCTTGGACTTTTACTTTTACAATTTTACACTAACTGTATATTTCTGTATATTTTTACTGTATATTTTATATTAGAATGTAACATAGGAAATGTATATCCCGGACCGTGTTTTATTCTTAGGTACATTTTTTTTTTTTACTTAACTTTTTATTTAACATAATAATAACATTAATAACAATAATAATAATAATAATAATAATAATAATAATAATAATAATAATAATAATAATAATAATAATAATAATAATAATAATAATAATAATAATAATAATAATAATAATAATAATAATAATAATAATAATAATAATAATAATAATAATAATAATAATAATAATAATAATAATAATAATAATAATAATAACTTTATTTGTATAGCACTTTTCATACAGAGGTTGCAGTTCAAAGTGTTTCACAACAGTAAAAAATACAGGCATGAGCGAGCATAGCAAGGTATGGTAAATCACAGTGTTTCACATTAGGATCTAGCATCCTAATTGTCACGATCCTAGGCCCGGTCCTGGCTGGACTGGGCAGGATGGTAACATTGGGCAGTGCCCTCCACCTAACACTGGGCAGTGCCCTCCACCCAACAGTGGCTCTCTACCCTCTGGTGGCCATCCGCAGACGGTGCGGTCCAGTACACTGGACATCCTGACTACTATTTTAACATTAATTAATAGTGTGATCAATGTGGTGTCCTGGTGTGTGCTGTCATTGACTTTCCCTTCCCTTGTGTGATTTGGTGTACTGTTTGGGTTGTTATGAGTTGCTTTTGTGTTTGTCATTGACTGGTGTCTAGGTTGTTGTGTTTCTGTGTTGGCCAGGTGTTTCTAATTGTTAATTAGTTGGGGTATTTAGGTGTCTGTCTGTCCTCCCTTCCTTGTGGCGACATTCCTCCTGTCTCCTTCCCCGTTTCCTGTCCATGCCGTATTGTGCTGTCATCCTATAGTGTTAGTGTTTGTTGTTTTGTTGAGTAGGTTGTTAAGTAGTTTCTGTTTGTTCTTTGTATTGCACTGGATTCTACAGTAAACTCCCTCTCCAAGCTTCAATCCTCGTCTCTGCCTCCTCCATACCTTTCCCTTTCTGCAAAACTGTATTCTACCTACCTCCACTGTAACACCTAATAGGCTGTTTACAGTTTCATTCAGTAATACAAATAATAAAATAGTTTAAAATGATTAAGTTTAAAAATAGTCTTAAAATGATCAAATAGAACGGGCATACAACAACAGTAAAAAAAAATACAGGCATAAGCGAGCATAACAATTAAAAATGTAAATAGCAAGGTTACAGTAAAAAGTGTGATAAGATTGTTCAATCAGATGAAAAATGGCCCAGTTAGGAGAATCAACCTTGGCTAGGCGGTTCACGATGTACCTAACTGGAATGTTAAACAACTTTGAAAAGATTTTGGTCAAAAGTCATCTTCTCCTCACAACAGAGCATCACTCTAACATCATAGAACCGACATATGAATTTCATTGGAAGTGTATGAAAGTAGGTAGGGTAAGAATATAGCAAGGTATG
This sequence comes from Notolepis coatsorum, assembly GCF_963971535.1. Lineage (NCBI taxonomy): Eukaryota > Metazoa > Chordata > Actinopteri > Aulopiformes > Paralepididae > Notolepis > Notolepis coatsorum. The sequence continues at coordinate 81,146,975 of NC_140178.1, read as the reverse complement.
GTAAATCACAGTGTTTCACATTCACTAGCATCCCAATAGGCTCTCTGTTTACAGTTTGATTCAGTAATAAAAATAAAAAAATTGTCTAAGAATTATAAAATAGAACGGACATACAACAGGGTATTTGACATATTCAGTAATACAAATAATAATTTTTTTTTAAAATGATTCAGTTTAAAAATAGTCATCAGTAAGAAGTAAAAAGTGTGATAACCGACACATGAATTTGATAGGCAGTGTATAAAAGTAGGCAGGGTAAGAATAGTGCAGGTAAGTACAATTTGTGTCAGGATATCCCTGATGTTTCTATAATAATATTTCCCCTTGCCATTAGGTGGTAGCCAATATCTATCTTCAAATATTTGCCTGCACACAGTGAAATGCCTGAGCAAAGAGATTTTAAGCTGTCTTTTAAAGATGTCTAGCGAATTGGCTTCTCTGATGTTTTGGGGTAGTTTGTTCCACAGTTTTGGGGCATAGTTGATAAAGGCTGCATTACCGATCCTCTTTTGACTGTTTCTGGGAGCCTCTAGTAGTCCAGCAGATGATGAGAGCAGTGTTCTTGCTGGTGTGTAATTTACTAGAGTGTTGGCGATGTAGCTAGGTCCCTGTCCATTTAGAGCTTTGTATGTAAGGAGAAGGACCTTAAAGTCAATTATAAATGTTACAGGAAGCCAGTGTAAAGCAGCTAAGACTGGACTAATGTGCTCTCTCCTTTTGGTTCTAGTTAGCAGTCGGGCTGCAGAGTTTTGGATTAGCTGAAGCCTCTGTGTGGTTTTCTTAGGGAGACCTGTGAAAAGTGCATTACAGTAGTCTAATCGGCTAGATATGAATGCATGAATTAGCTTCTCAGCATCGTTCTGATTAATAAATGGTCGTACTTTTGCTATATTTCTGAGATGGAAGAACGATGTTTTCGTCACTTTGCTAATATGAGAATTGAAGTTCAGTTCTGAATCTATGATAACCCCGAGACTAGTGACCTCAGATTTGATCCAAGGGGTTAGTCCTCCCAGGTTCTTTATTAATGTTTCTTTTTTAGTTTTGGGGCCGATAATTAGAATTTCAGTTTTGTTCTCGTTTAGTTTCAGGAAGTTCTTACTCATCCATTTATTTATTGCCAGTAAGCAGTCTGTAATGGAGCTAATCACTGTATCATTTGGTTCAGCAGATATGTACAGTTGTGTATCATCCGCATAGCTATGGAAATCTACATTATGTTCTCTGATGATATCACCCAGCGGTAACATGTAAAGGGAGAAGAGTAAAGGACCTAAGCAACTCCCTTGTGCAACTCCATAGTTGTTGTCGTATATATCAGACATGTGATCTCCTAGTTTAACATAGAATTTCCTCCCTCTGATGTATGTTTTAAACCAGCCTAGCACATGTTCTGAGAAACCGACATGGTTTTCAAGACGATCGATTAGAATATCGTGATCGATTGTATCAAATGCTGCACTGAGATCTAGCAGGATAAGGATGGAGATCTTATTCTCATCAGAGTTTAGCCTGAGGTCACTGATTATTTTGGTGAGGGCAGTTTCAGTGCTATGATATTTTCTGAATCCCGACTGAAATTCTTCTAAGATGTTGTTTTCTTCAAGAAAGGAATTTATTTGAACTGAAACTATCTCTTCAAGTACTTTACTAATGAATGGTAGGTTGGATATTGGACGATAATTTGCCATTTCATTACTATCCAAGTTAGGTTTTTTTAGTAATGGCTTTACAACTGCTGTTTTAAAGGCATCTGGGAAAATACCAGTTCTAAGGGAAGTGTTTATGATATCTAGCACAGGGCTTGAAACATTATTAAACACCCGGTTGAAGAAAGCTGTAGGTATAGGGTCAATGTCTGAGGTGGAGGAGTTACATTCTGAGACAGTTTTGCAGAGTACATCTAATGTGATGCATGTGAATCTTCTCATGGTTACATTGCATGGTTTGCTGCAATCAGCTTTATTTCCATCATGAGTAATGCTGGCCCTGATCAAGGTTATTTTGTTGTTAAAGAATAGTGCAAGTTCTTCACACTTAACCGTTGATTACTGAGGAGGTGTAGGGGCAGTGTTGAGTAGTACATTAATAGTGGAAAAAAGGATTCTGGAGTTTCCAGCATTTTCTGTAATGATTTTAGAGAAGTAGTCTTTCCTTGCTAAGCGGATGGTTTTATTACGGGACCAGCGTTAACATGCCGGCTATTGAGAAGGCTAACAAGGCTTCACCAAGGCCACAGGACTGTGGAAAGAACCGGCAGACTAGGCCTAGCCCAAAAACAAACGGCCCCAAAACTGTTGGAAAGAAAAATGCTAACCTCACACAGAAAATAGACTGCATACTGATTGGAGATTCCACAACAAGGTATGTGGTGATGGCAAACACAGAAAATATCTGTCTAGACAATACATCTGTGAAAGAGCTGGCCGAAAAACTTCCAACACTAATCAGACCGGGAATAACAAAAATTGTCATTCACTCTGGATCGTTTGACATCCTGCGAAAGAAGACTGGCACAGAGACTTTGAAAGACAATTTCACACGTTTAATGAACACACTAGACAAACATCAGTCTGTGTACACAAACACTGATGTGTCCATCAGTGGACCAATTGCATGCTTTCGCAGAGGACAGGAAGCATTCAGTCGACTCCTAAATTTTTATTCATGGTTAGGGGCTGCATGTCTCGTACACGGCCTGAAATTCATTGACAACTTCAATGTTTTCTGGAATAACCCAGAACGTTTTCAAAGAAATGGCTTCTTCCCAAATCGCTTAGGTTCAAAGCTCCTATCAGCAAACATGCGTCATGCCTTGATGGCCTCCAAGAATATTAAGCTCATACCAGCACGAGAGATAGTCATGAAGGACACAATCTCACCACGAAGTGCAGCAGCACAAGGCGTCCGTCCCCCGTCCCCCCCATATCACACAAGGCCATCTCGTCTGATCAAATGTCCCCGAAAGCACAGTGCAGTCAGTACGGTGCAGTATAGCACAATTGCCATGCCATCTCTCAAAACATACAAGTAATCATAACCAGCCAATGGCATGGTGAAAAATATACGCCATCAATGCGTTTACCTGCTATTAACCTCAGGGCCATCACGGTCAAGCCAAAGCAGACCTCCTCTAAAGAAGTCCAACAAATAAAATTAGCTTTCCTAAATGTCAGATCACTGAATAATAAAACATTCTTAGTAAATGATCTGATTAAAGAAAATAACTTAGATTGCATCTGCCTAGTAGAGACATGGCTAAATAATGACACAGCTACATCAATAATGATAGAAGCTTGTCCACCAGACTATAACTTTTTTCAAATACCCAGAAAAAATAAAAGGGGCGGAGGAGTTGCAGCAATCTTCTCCTCAAAACTCTTGTTTAGAATCACAGAACTAGGCGAGTTCATGAATGAATGAATGAATGAAAACTTTATTTAACAGATTGCAGAATGGGTACAATACAGTACGGCTCAATACATACAATTGTTAAGGGGATGCAGACCTGAGAAAGACGTTTGTCTTGTTTCCATCAGGGTCCCCCATTTTCAATTCATATAGACATTTATGACATACACAACATACATGACATTTATGGCATAGGGACATATAGGTATTTAGTACTGATACATTTGTGACATAACGGTATTCAAATATACAGTACTGTTACCCCTAGATCCTGACAGAGTATATACATATGATGGGGAGGGGACTGTACATTAGGAGGGGGTGGGTGGGTGGGAGGGAAATATACATACGGCGGGGAGGGAATATATACATGCGGTGGTGAGGAGACTGTCTATTAGGAGGTGGTGGGGGTTTTGGGCATTTACGGTGGCCAGTTTCGAATTGCAGCCTCCCGTAGGTGCTCTTTAAGAGCGGTTTTGAATGTGGGCAGGGATTCACATTCCTTTACAGCTTTGGGTAGGGCGTTCCACATTGTTGTCAATGGAATATCTTGCCATTGAACTAAAAACAGAATCAACTATTATTGTCACAATATACCGCCCGCCTAGACACTCACCAATATTTATACAGGAGCTCTCTGAACTGATCTCACTATGTGTTACCGGATATGATAAGGTGATCCTAAATGGAGACTTGAACATCCATTTTAATAAGAAAACAGACTCCAAAACTATAGAACAAAAAAATCGACTGGATAGCTTTGACCTAATACAGCATATAACAAATGCAACTCACCGGCTTGGGAATACACTGGACTTAGTTATAACAACAACTGGGCTAAGCATAACAAATATCTCAATAACTGAATTACCTCTCTCCGACCATCACTGTATATTTTTTGATACTCAAATAACCCTTACTAAAAAAAATAAATAAATCATAGTTAAAAAGAGGCTCCTAAACGACAAAGCTGAATCAAAGTTCATTGATCTTATCAGACTACATGAACCACACAATCATGACAGCTCTCTAAATGAAATTGTTAGAAAATCTCAATGATGCAATGTCATCTATATTAAATTCTGTCGCCCCATTAAAAACGAAAAAGAAGAAAACTAGAGCCTCGCCCTGGTTAAACTATAATACGGTCAACGAAGAAAAAAGGAAATGTCGTGCAGCGGAGCGAAAATGGAGAAAAACAAAAACCACCATATGCTGTGATATATACAAAGATGCTTTAACTGCTTATAATAAAACCATCCGCTTAGCAAGGAGTTTTCAAGTTTCTTTAATAGTTGTCATACAGAAGTACAGAATACTTTCATACAAAATGCTTCTTACTGTTACGCTCCAGAGACTGTGCTAGACAAGATAGTATCAAATAACATAGTATAGCATGTAATTTAGAAGAAGAAAATGAGGTCACAGTGTTCGGTATAGACATATGTACAATGTTCTGAGTTACCATATAATATACAATACTATGCAGTGTACTAATGTACAGTACTATCTAGTGCAAAGCAGAAATGGGATGAGGTACAATTTAGGTACAATTTACAGTAAGGTGTACGAGTTGTAGTGCAATCCTTCATCAATAAATATAAAGTGTGGGGAGTGGGTGCTACAGTGTGTTTGTTTAAAGTGGGTGTGTGCTATAAAGTGTGTGGAGTGGGTGCTACAGTGTGTTTGTTTAAAGTGAGTGTGTGCGTGTGGATGTGTGTGCTATGTGCGTTTGGTTGTTGTTGTTGTGTAGTGTTCATTCATTGTTCGTTTAGCAGCCTGATGGCCTGGGGATAGAAGCTTCTTCTGAGTCTTTCTGTGCTCGCCTTGAGACTCCGGTATCGCTTGCCTGACCGCAGCAGTTCAAAGAGGCAGTTGTTCGGGTAACTGGAGTCTTTAATGATTCTCTTAGCCTTGCCCTTGCAACGCTTGTTGTAAATGTTCTGGAGGGTGGGGAGCCCCCCTCCAATTGTGCGTTCGGCTGAACGTGTCACTCTTTGTAGTCTGCTTTGGTCTTGTGCAGTGCTATTCCCAAACCAGGAGGTGATGTTGCCGGTCAAGATGCTCTCTATTGTACATGAGTAGAAGTTCTTAAGGATCTTCTGACTGACTTGGAACTTCCTTAGGCGCCTGAGGAAGTAGAGGCGTTGTCGTGCCTTCTTCACAACACATGTGTGGTCCATGTCAAGTCCTCGGATATGTAGGCTCCGAGGTACTTAAAGCTGTTGACTCTCTCAACCGGTGCCCCGTCGATGCTGAGGGGGCTGTAGTCCTTGACCCCCGACCTCCTGAAGTCCACAATCATCTCCTTTGTTTTGCTGACGTTCAGGGAGAGGCTGTTTTCCTGGCACCATCCCGCCAGGACCTTGACCTCTTCCAGGTAGGCCCTCTCGTCGTTGGCAGAGATCAGGCCCACCACCACTGTGTCGTCAGCAAATTTGATGATTGTATTGCTACTCCGCTGAGCCACACAGTCGTGTGTGTACAGGGAGTAGAGGAGGGGACTCAGAACACAGCCCTGGGGGGCCCCTATGTTGAGGAAAGATTACTTCTCTAAAATCATTACAGAAAATGCTGGAAACTCCAGAATCCTCTTTTCCACTATTAATGTACTACTCAACACTGCCCCTACACCTCCTCAGTCATCAACGGTTAAGTGTGAAGAACTTGCACTATTCTTTAACAACAAAATAACCTTGATCAGGGCCAGCATTACTCATGATGGAAATAAAGCTGATTGCGGCAAACCGTGCAATGTAACCATGAGAAGTTTCACATGCATCACATTAGATGTACTCTGCAAAACTGTCTCAGAATGTAACTCCTCCACCTCAGACATTGACCCTATACCTACAGCTTTCTTCAAACGGGTATTTAATAGTGTTTCAAGCCCTGTGCTAGATATCATAAACACTTCCCTTAGGACTGGTATTTTCCCGGATGCCTTTAAAACAGCAGTTGTAAAGCCATTACTAAAAAAACCTAACTTGGATAGTAATGAAATGGCAAATTATCGTCCAATATCCAACCTACCATTCATTAGTAAAGTACTTGAAAAGATAGTTTCACTTCAAATAAATTCCTTTCTTGAAGAAAACAACATCTTAGAAGAATTTCAGTCAGGATTCAGAAAATATCATAGCACTGAAACTGCCCTCACCAAAATAATCAGTGACCTCAGACTAAACTCTGACGAGAATAAGATCTCCATCCTTATCCTGTTAGATCTCAGTGCAGCATTTGATACAATCGATCACGATATTCTAATCGATCGTCTTGAAAACCATGTCGGTTTCTCAGACCATGTGCTGGGCTGGTTTAAAACATACATCAGAGGGAGGAAATTCTATGTTAAACTAGGAGATCACATGTCTGATATATACGACAACAACTATGGAGTTGCACAAGGGAGTTGCTTAGGTCCTTTACTCTTCTCCCTTTACATGTTACCGCTGGGTGATATCATCAGAGAACATAATGTAGATTTCCATAGCTATGCGGATGATACACAACTGTACATATCTGCTGAACCAAATGATACAGCGATTAGCTCCATTACAGACTGCTTACTGGCAATAAATAAATGGATGAGTAAGAACTTCCTGAAACTAAACAAGAACAAAACTGAAATTCTAATTATCGGCTCCAAAACTAAAAAGAAACATTAATAAAGAACCTGGGGGGACTAACCCCTTGGATCAAATCTGAGGTCACTAGTCTTGGGGTTATCATAGATTCAGAACTGAACTTCAATTCTCATATTAGCAAAGTGACAAAAACATCGTTCTTCCATCTCAGAAATATAGCAAAAGTACGACCATTTATTAATCAGAACGATGTTGAGAAGCTAATTCATGCATTCATATCTAGCCGGTTAGACTACTGTAATGCACTTTTCACAGGTCTCCCTAAGAAAACCACAGAGAGGCTTCAGCTAATCCAAAACTCTGCAGCCCGACTGCTAACTAGAACCAAAAGGAGAGAGCACATTAGTCCAGTCTTAGCCGCTTTACACTGGCTTCCTGTAACATTTAGAATTGACTTCAAGGTCCTTCTCCTTACATACAAAGCTCTAAATGGACAGGGACCTAGCTACATCGCCAACACTTTAATAAATTACACACCAGCAAGAACACTGCGATCATCAGCTGCTGGACTACTAGAGGCTCCCAGAAGCAGTCAAAAGAGGATCGGTAATGCAGCCTTTATCAACTATGCCCCAAAACTATGGAACAAACTACCCCAAAACATCAGGGAAGCCAACTCGCTAGACATCTTTAAAAGACAGCTTACAACCTATCTCTTTGCTCAGGCATTTCACTGATAGATATCTGCTACCACCTAGTGGCAAGAGGAAACATCAGGGATATCCTGACACAACTTGTATTTATTCCTACCCTGCCTACTCTTATACACTGCCTATCAAATTCATGTGTCGGTTATTGCACTTTTTACTTCTTACTGATGACCATTTTTAAACTGAATCATTTTAAACTATTCTTATTATTTTCTAGATCCAAATGTGAAACACTGTGATTATTTGTTCATGAATTACAGGAGTATTACTGAATAGAGAGCCTATTAGGATGCTAGATCCTAATGTGAAACACTGTGATTTGCCATATCTTGCTATGCTCGCTCATGCCTGTATTTTTTATGTCCGTTCTATTTTATAATTTTTTGACTATTTTTAAACTGAATCATTTTAAACTATTTTTACTATTGTGTTACTAAAAACTGTAAGCGGAGAGCCTATTGGGATGCTAGATCCTAATGTGAAACACTGTGATTCTACCTGTCTATCTTTTTATACTCGCTTATGCCTGTATTTTTTACTGTTGTGAAGCACTTTGAACTGCAACCTCTGTATGAAAAGTGCTATACAAATAAAGTTATTATTATTATTATTATTATTATTATTATTATTATTATTATTATTATTATTATTATTATTATTATAAGCAGTTAAAGCATCTTTGTATATATCACAGCATATGGTGGTTTTTGTTTTTCTCCATTTTCGCTCCGCTGCACGACATTTCCTTTTTTCTTTGTTGACCGTATTATAGTTCAACCAGGGCGAGGCTCTGGTTTTCTTCTTTTTCGTTTTTAGTGGGGCGACATAATTTAATATAGATGACAGTGCATCATTGAGATTTTCTACTATTTCATTTAGAGAGCTGTCATGATTGTGTGATTCATATAGTCTGATAAGATCAATGAACGTTGATTCAGCCTTGTCATTTAGGAGCCTCTTTTGAACTATGATTTATTTTTTTGTTTTAGTAAGGGTTATTTGAGTATCAAAAAATATACAGTGATGGTCGGAGAGGTAATTCAGTTATTGAGATATTTTTTATGCTTAGCCCAGTTGTTGTTATAACTAAGTCTAATGTATTCCCAAGCCTGTGAGTTGCATCTGTTATATGCTGTGTTAGGTCAAAGCTATCGAGTAGATTTTTTAGTTCTATAGTTTTGGAGTCTGTTTTCTTATTAAAATGGATGTTCAAGTCTCCATTTAGGATCACCTTATCATATCCGGTAACACATAGTGAGATCAATTCAGAGAGCTCCTGTATAAATATTGGTGAGTGTCTAGGCGGGCGGTATATTGTGACGATAATCGTTGATTCTGTTTTGAGCTCAACACAATATTTACAGTGACATCCATAACATAACAACATACAGATATGGGTCCCTTGAATATGGCCTCGTTCAGCCGTCCAGACCCCCGTAAGAGGAACCCCCCCTTCCCGCCATCCCCCCCTAGAAACCGGGCTCCCCCGCATCCCAGGTCCGTCCCACGCGGGGGCCCAGCACTCAGCGACACGGGTACCTTGAATTTGATTGGGCCAGACCCAGTAGAGGGGCGAGGGGTGGTACTCCCCCCCACCGAGCCAAGCCCGCTACCTCCCATGTCACCAAGCACCCCCCCCCCACGCACAACGAACCCACAACCCACGAGATCCCACTCTCCCACATCAAACGGCAGAAACGATGCCCCCCCCCACCGACATCCCTTCCCCTGAGTTGAGCCCATTGGCGCCCCCCATATCCCGTAGCCGGGCCCCCAGCGACACGGGTCCCTTGAATCAATTGGGCCAGGCCCAGTAAAGGAAAGGATAGGGGACTCCCCCCCACCGAGCCAAGCCTGCTATTTCCCCTGCCCCGAGAGCCCCACCCCACGCCCATCGGCCCCCCAACACACAGGGCCCCGCCGGGCAAAGCCCAGCCGTTCTGATCCCCCTGAGAGAAAACCCTCCCTCCCGCCCTCCTCCCCGAGAGACAGAACACCCCCATATCCTGGTCCACCATGCGCGGAGCCGAGCACCCAGAGCCCCCACCCGCCCCCGCCCGACCGCCAGGCCCCCGGCCCACGAGAGCCCAAAACCCAGGTCCGCAGAAGGCCTAAGCACCACGCCTCAATGGCCCCCCGACCCCCGGTGCCCCGGCCCGGAGACCAGACCGCCCGGCCACGGCGGCCGAGGACCCCAGGAAACCCCCCCCCCCCCCCCCACACCAATCCCACAACACGCAAGGCCCCCCCTCCCCCGGGTCGAACCGCCGGAATGATGGCCCCTCCCCCCGACACCCCCCCCCCCCCCCCCCCACTGAACCCACTGTACCTCCCATGTCACCGACATCACCGCATACATTTATGAAAATTAAACTAACAACACAATAAGAAAAAATTATATGGATATAAATGGTTATATGGTTCGCACTCTTTCCCCGGTTGGCGGTTTGGAGGGGGATCAGCCCTCCCACTGGAGAAGCCCCCTCCCCAGAGACGAAGATACCCCCCAAAGGAGGCTTTCCAAGCCTCTCTTCATGTCCAACATTTTGAATTCTTGTCCTTCATATGTGTCCATGTGCACATGTAAAGCAACTGCTATTCTAACATAACTCTGAAGAAATAATATAAAAGAAGACTAAAGACAATTGGCACTTCCCAGGTAATTCTTTTAACCCCGTTTAACCCCCGTTGGTGGGTTGGAGGGGTAAGGCTCTCCTTGAGAGGGCCCCTCCTATAACGACGGAGATGTCCACTGTGGGGGTTCTCCAATGTCCCTATTATTGTCCAACATTTGATTAGATTTTTATCTTTCATATGATAGTACATTTCCAGAGCTCCCGATCAGGTCTCCCAATGTGATTCCCCATGTTCCCCGTCCTCTTAGCTGTGTGTCCTGTGTGTTAGTGTCTATAGTTTAGTCTAGTACGTATTATTTGTATTATATGTCCCGAGTCAAGTCCCAATTTCCCGAACTAGTGTGTTTACCTTGTCTGTATTCCCAGTGGTCTGTGTGTTCTTAGGCTCATTTATATTCTTATTCATGACTTTTGTTTGTGTCTACCCAAATGTTTACTGTTTACTGTGAGCCATTTGTAGTGCCAATTTAAAGTATAAAGTATTTATATTCGATTCTAACACCCTGCTGTGAATCTCTCTCTCTCTCTCTCTCTCTCTCTCTCTCTCTCTCTCTCTCTCTCTCTCTCTCTCTCTCTCTCTCTCTCTCTCTCTCTCTCTCTCTCTCTCTCTCTCTCTCTCTCTCTTTTTCTATCTTCCCCTCTAGTCTCTTTCTATGGCTCTGAAGTACTGCAACTATGTCTTCACGTCTACTTTCGTGCTGGAGTCTGTTCTCAAGCTCATTGCCTTTGGCTTCCGACGCTTCTTCAAGGAAAGGTACTGTCTCTGTGTGTGTGTGTGTGTGTGTGTGTGTGTGTGTGTGTGTGTGTGTGTGTGTGTGTGTGTGTGTGTGTGTGTGTGTGTGTGTGTGTGTGTGTGTGTGTGTGTGTGTGTGTGTGTGTGTGTGTGTGTGTGTGTGTGTGTGTGTGTGTGTGTGTGTGTGTGTGTGTGTGTGTGTGTGTGTGTGTGTGTGTACATGTGTTTTCTAACTAAACACATACGGGTCTATTGAAAAACAACATACAAAATGATGTGTTAAAGGTATCCAATGGAGTTGCTTATAGGGAAATGTTTGCATGTGCACAGAGACACACTAGCACCACGTGCACAGGGACACACTATAGCACCACGTGCACAGAGACACACTAACACCACGTGCACAGAGACACACTATAGCACCACGTGCACAGGGACACACTAACACCACGTGCACAGAGACACACTATAGCACCACGTGCACAGGGACACACTAACACCATGTGCACAGAGACACACTAGCACCACGTGCACAGAGACACACTATAGCACCATGTGCACAGGGACACACTAACACCATGTGCACAGAGACACACTATAGCACCACGTGCACAGAGACACACTATAGCACCACGTGCACAGGGACACACTAACACCACGTGCACAGAGACACACTATAGCACCACGTGCACAGGGACACACTATAGCACCACGTGCACAGAGACACACTATAGCACCACGTGCACAGAGACACACTATAGCACCACATGCACAGAGACACACTAGCACCACGTGCACAGAGACACACTATAGCACCACGTGCACAGAGACACACTATAGCACCACATGCACAGAGACACACTAGCACCACGTGCACAGAGACACACTAGCACCACGTGCACAGAGACACACTATAGCACCACGTGCACAGGGACACACTATAGCACCACGTGCACAGAGACACACTAGCACCATGTGCACAGAGACACACTATAGCACCACGTGCACAGAGACACACTAGCACCACGTGCACAGAGACACACTAGCACCACGTGCACAGGGACACACTATAGCACCACGTGCACAGGGACACACTAACACCACGTGCACAGAGACACACTATAGCACCACGTGCACAGAGACACACTATAGCACCACGTGCACAGGGACACACTAGCACCACGTGCACAGAGACACACTAGCACCACGTGCACAGAGACACACTAGCACCACGTGCACAGAGACACACTAGCACCACGTGCACAGAGACACACTAACACCATGTGCACAGGGACACACTATAGCACCACGTGCACAGAGACACACTAGCACCACGTGCACAGGGACACACTATAGCACCACGTGCACAGAGACACACTAGCACCACGTGCACAGGGACACACTAGCACCACGTGCACAGAGACACACTAGCACCACGTGCACAGAGACACACTATAGCACCACGTGCACAGGGACACACTAGCACCACGTGCACAGAGACACACTAGCACCACGTGCACAGAGACACACTATAGCACCACGTGCACAGAGACACACTAGCACCACGTGCACAGGGACACACTAGCACCACGTGCACAGAGACACACTAACACCACGTGCACAGAGACACACTAGCACCCAGGGACGTGCACAGGACTTTAGAAAGGCAGGTGCCGAAAAAGGAGAAAAGGGCATCAATTATTAAATGCAATGCGAGCCCGATTTTTTTGGTTAATACAAGTCTATGGTACATTCAGTTTCACCGATGTCACCAAAACTACATAGTGTCCCTTTAATAACACAATATGCGCTCCAGACCAACAGCTGCGGGCGCGCTGTGTTGAGAGAGCAAGAGAGAGAGAGAGAGAGAGAGAGAGAGAGAGAGAGAGAGAGAGAGAGAGAGAGAGAGAGAGAGAGAGAGAGAGAGAGAGAGAGAGAGAGAGAGAGAGAGAGAGACCGCATTAACTCACTTGTTAGTTGAAACGTGGTCCAGGTCAGGAGGGCTTGATGAAGTATTATGTCCACTGTCCCACAGTCACAGACTGTTGTCTTGATGTATATCGACTGTCCAGACTGCATCCAGCCAAATAGCTTATTGTTAGCAGTTAGCACAACACAAGTACTGATGAGCTGTGTCTACTGTCTGTCTTTGCCCATTTCCGCGTCGAACAGCCTGCAAACTACCTGGCGTTCTATCGCCATGCTCTAAGACAAACTCTAACCTTAACCAACTTTGAAAGAGTGCCTAAGCTTAACCGTCGAAAGAACTTGCCGTCACGCTCTAAGACAAACTCTAACCTGAACCTACTTCGAAGAGTGGCTATAGGCTTAATAACCAGTGTAGAAACTGGCGTCGGCCAATCAGAGAGCGTCTGCCAGAAATGCGGCTACGGAAAGTATACAGGCATCTGGCAGCGCGCGTAAATAATGGGTCCTTCCAGTTCCAGGAGAGGGGTAGGGGCATTTATCTCTCTTTCTTTACCTAATATTTAGATTCTATCATGACATCTTTCATTTGGAAGGGCAGGGCAGTCTATCTATATGTGCAACAGTAATAAAAAATTTTTAAAAAGGGGCATAAAAAGGGCACTTTCGAATGAAAAATTAAAAAGGCAGGTGCCCGGGCACCCCTTCACGTCTATGTGTGCACATGCCTGCTAGCACCACGTGCACAGAGACACACTAACACCACGTGCACAGAGACACACTAGAAGTGCTGCCCAATGCACAGCCTGATATCATCTTCCGACTAAACTGCGCTACTCTGCGGGTTCTGTCAGCTTACCAGGTGGCGGCTCAGCTCACTGTGTACAAGGAGACCCCCACCATAACTGATCTCGCCTCAGCCCTCCTCACGACTCTAAGCCTTGAGATGCGCGTCCTATGCCCCTTTGGAGTGTCCGCGCGCCGTCTGAATACACAACGAGTGCACTTGAGACCCGGCGCTCCGCACCGCCTCTCCACCGTGATGTCATTCCTTTTATCTATGAGTCCATTATCACGTATCTGATGTGAAAGCGTGGTGTGAAAGGAGGATAGAGTGCTCTGTTTTTATTACATTAAAGTTGTTGTCATGTCTGTAGGCACACAGTGTGCTATAATCTCCTGATGAGTGAAATTAACACTTCCTCTATTTGTGTAACACTAAAATAAACAGTAGAGCAGCTCAAAGCGTGCCGGCTTTACAAATCCCCCTCTCCCTTGGCTTTAGATCAGTAGGAGTACGATAAGGAAAGAGGATTATGAAATATGTTGTAGTGTGTGGAAGAGAGAGAGAGAGAGTGCAAGGTTTGAGGTACTTGTCAGCGGATTAAGGCGCACGCCATGTATGTGCTGCATTGTGTGTGTTTGGCTCGTTAACTAAGGACTCACCAAACCCATGATTCAATTTGATTTTCAATTTTAAAGTCTGGATTTGATTGAACCCCCCCCCCACCCCCCCCTCACACACACACACACGCACGCGCGCACGCACGCACGCATGCACGCACACACACACACACACACACACACACACACACACACACACACACACACACACACACACACACACACACACACACACACACACACAATTGATAGTGTAGATTTTCAGACTAGCAGTAAAAACCTCTTGTTTTCCGGTCTTGTTTTATTTATGTTATGTATGCACTTAAAATAATATATGAAAAATACAACTATGTGAAATCTCCAATTCAAGGCAAAACACATGCAGGCTACTCCCAGGTATTCCATAGCTCAAATCTTACAAGAAATACTCAATTATAAACCATCAAACCTCACCTCTCCCTCTCTGTCCTTCTATCCTTCTCCCTTATCATTTTCCTTTTCATTCCAATTCTCATTCACAAGTAAAAACTAATAATAGCCATTTTTACAGTAATTAAGACATTGACACATTATATAATGATTTAATAGCCACTGGAAGCTCTTACAACACGTTTATAATCTGTTATGTCTCTTTATAAAGCAAATTACCCCATTGCAGTTGTGATTTTGTCCGCATATAATATACGGTTTTGTGAGCTAGTATATGTCAATTACCACACTATACCGAATTAAAAGTCATTATCAAGAGTTGGTCCTCGGGCACAGCACTGTGTGGCTGCCCTCTGCTCCTAAATAGTTAGTATGGGCTAAATGCAGAGGACAATTTTCACCAAGGGCATTAATAGAAGTATAAAATTAAGGAATTAATAAAAAAATTAATAAAAGTGTGCGTGTGGACGAAAGAACATGCAAGGACGCACTTCTCGGGGGGAGGGCGACTGTAAACTACTAACGACTCGGTCAACCAGCTTTTGCAAACAGGTCTGACCCTTTAGCTCAGCTCGTTAGTGCAGCCGCCTGTTACACTACTAATACTACAATCATTTTGACTTCATCTATCACTAGTGTAATGGCACCACACACACACAGACACACAGACACAACGCACTTCAATGGGAAATCACACTGTTAACGCTGGTCTGCTCCCTCCCACGCCCATTCAGCCAGAGTAAATTTCACAGAGTAAATTTTACTCAAACTGAGTCCATTTGAGCCCAAGTGAGTACAATTGTACTCCGTTTGAGTAAAATGTACTCAGCTTGAGTAAAATTTACTCAGCGAAATTTACTGTGCAGAGGCTAATTGTTTTGCCATTCAGCAAAGTCGCTCTGATGTGGAGACCCGACATACTCGAGTATTTATTTCTGTTTCTTTTCTCTCTCACTGATAATGGAATGCCTACAGTAATTGAAAATGAGGGGATTGAAAATGCAGCATTTCTTTATAAATTACTGACTTTTTCACCTTCTGTGTGTATGTGTGTGTGTATGTGTGTGTGTGCGTGTGTGTGTGTGTGTGTGTGTGTGTGTGTGTGTGTGTGTGTGTGTGTGTGTGTGTGTGTGTGTGTGTGTGTGTGTGTGTGTGTGTGTGTGTGTGTGTGTGTGTGTGTGTGTGTGTGTGTGTGTGTGTGCGTGCGTGTGCGTGCGTGCGTGTGCGTGCGTGTGTGTGTGTGTGTGTGTGTATAGGTGGAACCAGTTGGATCTGGCCATAGTGTTGCTGTCAGTGATGGGTATAACTCTGGAGGAGATCGATTTCAGCTCTGCTCTGCCAATCAACCCTACCATCATCAGGATCATGAGAGTGCTCCGGATAGCACGAGGTACACACACGCACACACACACACACGCACGCACGCACGCACACACACACACACACACACACACACACACACACACACACACACACACACACACACACACACACACACACACACACACACACACACACACACACACAGACACACACACACACACACACACACACACACACACACAGGACGAGCACATGTATGTACAAGTGTATGAGTGTTTACAATATAGCACACTGGTGTGATTTATGAATCAGTGATCATTGCCCTATGGCATGCATTAGAAAGAAATCTATTTCTTAATAATTAACCTCTCCGATTCCACCACACCTGGTCACCAGCTCTTATGCAGATCCGTCAAAGTTCTGGAAAGCGGTAAACTCTAAGAGTAGGTTTACCCGCAGTTGCCTCTTCACCCATGATTGCCTAATTACTGAACAAAAAAAGATCCACCAAGCTTTTAATACACACTTTGCTAATGCTTATTCAAAAAACAATTATACAGGGTCACCTCCAGGTGGGCTGGGTCATTACCTTAAATTATATAGTATCTGCCCTTAATAAAAGAAAACGTTATGCTGCCCTGTTTGTAGATCTGTCAAAGGTGTTTGACAAAGTTGACCAT
Organism: Notolepis coatsorum; assembly: GCF_963971535.1. Lineage (NCBI taxonomy): Eukaryota > Metazoa > Chordata > Actinopteri > Aulopiformes > Paralepididae > Notolepis > Notolepis coatsorum. Next base: position 81,130,136 of record NC_140178.1, on the reverse strand, counting down.
TCTCTTCTTTTAAAAAAAGGACGCAGTATTGACTTTGAATCAAATGCTTGCAGTTGGTTTCAGAGCTACTTATCTGAGAGACTGTGTAAAAACAAGAAATGCCCAGTCAGAGTTTATATACAAAAGGTGTCCTGCAGGGATCAGTTCTGAGCCCTGTCTTATTTACCATGTATAGTAATAATATTGTCTCATCTCTAAAAGGCTGTCAAGTTCATCTTTATGTGGATTCTATTACAGAGTATGTGAAACTGGCCACTGATAATCTGCAACTCTCTTTTTAACACTTTACAAGATGCATCGGTAGCACTTTATAATAACACCCTGTTATAATACATTTATAAGGTATTTGTAGATAATGAACTAATCATGGACAAACCATTTATATACATTCATAAATGATTATTAAATCATTTATAACTATATTTGTATACCATTTACAAAGTATTTATAACGCATTAGTGGATAATGAACTAATCATGAACAAACCATTTATATACATTCATAAATGATTATTAAATCATTTATAACTATATTTGTATAACATTTACAGATCAGTTCTACATTATTTATAACTCATTATCAACATTGTTTGTACTTGATTTGTTCATCATTAAATAATGTTGTTTAATGTGTAGTAACACATTTGTAGATGCTTTGAAAAATGGATATGAAAAAATGACTATAGTGTATCTCCATTTATTTTTCATGTTCAACAAATGATTTGTTAAGACATTCATAAAACATCTATAAATCATTTGCAGAAGCTATCGTGTGGGCCAATCTAAAGTGAAGCCTATTCATCATTAACAAGTGTCTAATACAGTTAATTATTTGTTTACTTTTTCATCACATGTTACAAATGTTGTAGGCAGCTTTCGGATACACCCTTCTTTGTGACATCAAACAGTGACAGAATTAGGACTAAAGATAAATGCAATTTTATTAACATATAAAATACATGTGCATGACATATAGTGTAATATCGGGGGGCACTAGGACCCAGGAGTACCCTGGCCAGGTATTGAAGAGTATCTAGAGAGGAAGTCTCACGCGAGCGAGACTTGACGTCACGTGTGTTTCCGTCTGTTTGAATGGAAGCACAAGTTATCCGTGCTGCTCCTGCCGCACGCTTTTAATAAGGTATGAGCAGGTTAAACACCTTTTTTTTGTTGGTAAATCTATTCCATCATTTCCGACCTACAAACAACTCTTATATGTTGTGTAGACATTTGTGTAGATGTGGTGGCCGCTAACGTTACATTTGTTCCTAATGTGTGCTCAGTGCTCAGTATGTATGTGATGACGACATGACACACAAGAGTAATAATTATTTGTGTCGTGTCATCATCACTGAGCACACTGAGCACACATTAGGAACAAATGTAACGTTAGCGGCCACCACATCTACACGAACGTCTACACAACATATAAGAGTTGTTTGTAGGTCGGAAATGATGGAATAGATTTACCAACAAAAAAAGGTGTTTAACCTGCTCATACCTTATTAAAAGTGTGCGGCAGGAGCAGCACGGATAACTTGTGCTTCCATTCAAACAGACGGCAACACACGTGACGTCAAGTCTCGCTCGCGTGAGACTTCCTCTCTAGATACTCTTCAATACCTGGCCAGGGTACTCCTGGGTCCTAGTGCCCCCCGAAGTTACACTATATGTCATGCACATGTATTTTATATGTTAATAAAATTGCATTTATCTTTAGTCCTAATTCTGTCACTGTTTGATGTCACAAAGAAGGGTGTATCCGAAAGCTGCCTACAACATTTGTAACATGTGATGAAAAAGTAAACAAATAATTAACTGTATTAGACACTTGTTAATGATGAATAGGCTTCACTTTAGATTGGCCCCCACGATAGCATCTGCAAATAATGTATAGATGTTTTATGAATGTCTTAACAAATCATTTGTTGAACATGAAAAATAAATGGAGATACACTATAGTCGTTTTTTCATATCCATTTTTCAAAGCATCTACAAATGTGTTACTACACATTAAACAACATTATTTAATGATGAACAAATCAAGTACAAACAATGTTGATAATGAGTTATAAATAATGTAGAACTAATCTGTAAATGTTATACAAATATAGTTATAAATGATTTAATAATCATTTATGAATGTATATAAATGGTTTGTTCATGATTAGTTCATTATCCACTAATGCGTTATAAATACTTTGTAAATGGTATACAAATATAGTTATAAATGATTTAATAATCATTTATGAATGTATATAAATGGTTTGTTCATGATTAGTTCATTATCTACAAATACCTTATAAATGTATTATAACAGGGTGTTATTATAAAGTGCTACCGATGCATCTCAAATACTGTACGTGCTAAATGCTAGTAAAACTAAATGTATTTCGGTCTCGACTCCCGGTGTCAGCATTGCCTCCGGCTTGGGCCAGCCATCATACTAACTTGTTTGGCTGAGTTAGCGGGAGGGAAGTCGATGGGGTGGTAATCTGGCGTTGTGGACAGCGACTCCTACAGGTCAGGTCAGGGCACCTGCACAGCAAAAGACAGGAAGTGGTGAAGGCAGTGTGACCTCCCACGCGTTACACTTCACCAATGAGAGTGACATAATATCTAATAATATATATATATATATATTAGGGCTGTCAGTTTATCGCGTTAATTAGATTAATTAATTACACAGCAAATTATCGCGTTATGAAAATTAACTCAAAATTAATTACAAAAAAAAAAGTTTTTTTTTTTTTTTTTTTTTTATAATTTTTTTTTGTATCTCATTCATTCCATAAGAATGTAGAATACACATTTACAGACTTTTTTTTAATATGGTCCATTTGCATGTTCTTGGTATCTGATTCTAGGGACATCTATGATTCTCAAGGAATGTATTCCCAGTGTCAGAAATACTGTGGGCTAGATCCACAAAGAATGGATTGCACGGTGCAAGTTGCACCCTTACTTACAATTCATTATGAATTGAAAATGGGGGACCCTGATGTAAACAAGACGAAAGTCTTTCTCTGGTCTGCATCCCCTTAACAATTGTGTGTATTGAGCCATACTGCATTGTACCCATTTTGCAATCTGTTAATAACATTTTCATTCAATCAATCAATCTGCACGGTGATTGATTGAATGAAAAATTTATTTTGAGTCAATTGTAATGAACCAAATGAGAATATCAATAAAAAGATTTTATTACATCTACCAAAAGCACAACTGAACACGCTTACTCCTCCCTTCTAGCAAGACGTCTCATTCTTATGAACTGGAAAGATGAACACCCTCCCTCATTTGGCAGATGGATTTGCGATGTAATGTACCATTTAAAAGTTGAAAAGATTAAATATACTTTAAAATGTTGTTGAAGCAGTTTTCCTGTTTTGGATTACGGAGAGGAGACGTGATTTATGGATTTATGCGTCAGCTTCCACTCTTAAACCCTTAGACTCTCTGTATATATATATATATGTGATAGTTATAATACTCACCAGTGTGTCCTGTACAATTGGGTTGGGTGGTCCTCTCTGGCGGAGAGGCAAAATTTGCATTGGCATCTGTTTCTATAAAAAGCTATAATTGACGATTTTCCAAATTGCATTACTTTATTATTGGAATGGACCTCTGGACCCTATTGCACACAAACCAATGATCTACTGAACTTGGTAGATCTGCCTTTGGCTTCTTGGCATTGGAATTATGTGCACTATTGTCCATGGGTCGATTTAGAGCATTGGTGACCAAGCAGGTCACCACAATCTGTAATGGTGTTTAACCCCTGTGTGGTGTTCAGGTCTGTGGGACCCATTTTCAATGTTTGCTGAAAGATAAATGATACAATGAATACTTGGCCTTGGCTAATTTTCTGTGAAGAACATTTTCGCACTATGCAGCCCCCTACACGTTAATATGGTCAAATGAAACAAAAGGGTGCACTGTGTACCTTCACTGTCTGCCTCCACCTTGTTTCATTTATAGGTCATGTGACTGTATTATATAAATTCTGTCTTAATCCCATGGTCTAGAAGGGGTTAATTGAAAATAAACTGGAAACTACTTGGTCATGGTCAGTTATCTGTAGCTAACCGTGTGTGTCTATGTATGTGCGTGTGTGTGTGTGTGTGTGTGTGTGTGTGTGTGTGTGTGTGTGTGTGTGTGTGTGTGTGTGTGTGTGTGTGTGTGTGTGTGTGTGTGTGTGTGTGTGTGTGTGTGTGTGTGTGTGTGTGTGTGTGTGTGTGTGTGTGCGTGCGTGCGTGCGTGCGTGCGTGCGTGCGTGCGTAAATTTTACGCTATGTGTAAATTTAGAACTGACCTTTTCCGAAGCTTCATGTTTCCCATTTAATGCAATTTAACCTGAGGGAATTCCCCTAAATGCCCACATTAACATCTCTCTCTCTCTCTCTCTCTCTCTCTCTCTCTCTCTCTCTCTCTCTCTCTCTCTCTCTCTCTCTCTCTCTCTCTCTCTCTCTCTCTCTCTCTCTCTCTCTCTCTCTCTCTCTCTCTCTCTCTCTCTCTCTCTCTCTCTCTCTCTCTCTCTCTCTCTCTCTCTCTCTCTCTCTCTCTCTCTCTCAGTTCTTAAGCTGCTGAAAATGGCTACCGGAATGAGAGCCCTGCTGGACACAGTGGTCCAAGCCCTGCCGCAGGTACACACACACACACACACACACACACACACACACACACACACACACACACACACACACACACACACACACACACACACACACACACACACACAGCACACACACACACACACACACACACACACACACACACACACACACACACACACACACACACACATATGCCGCCTTTCCACTGCATGGTACCTACTCGACTCGAGTAGCTGGTCGTCATAGCGACACACACACACGCACACACACACATCGAAGCTAGCTATGAAACCAGTGCCTTATTACCTAATGTACGCTAGCCGCAATGCTATCGGTTATAATGGGAAATCCCAGTCACATAATCTAACAAAATTAGCAATCTTTTTGTGAGACTAAACTCTTTGTTCTTGGTGGTAAATTGTGTTGCTGTTGGTTTTGTTTCATAAATAAATGAGGCAGAATACACTGTGAATGTATATATTTTTTGTTTATTGCACATTGTTCTCGCTGCAAACAAATAATGAATGCTAATGTTTAGTAGTCGCGAGGCTATTTAAAGATGCCGGGTTTGTGTTTTGTGCAGAACGTCCCCCGTGTAGCGCAATGCTAACGTAGTGGCGATTCTCTCTTCTGACCAATCAGTGGTCTGCACATCACTTTTTGGTATCGCTTCTACCCATTTGGAACCTTGACAGAGGAGGTACTAAAAAGTACCCGGTACCAGCCAGGTAGAGTTAGAGTAGGTACCATGCAGTGGAAAAGCGCCAATAGTGAGGCTGAGTCAATAGTCTCTCTCTCTCTCTCACACACAAACACACACCTCAAGGTGTGTGGTGTAGTATGCCTTTAAATATCAGCACCAGGGACAGCTCCCAGACTCCAACTGAACCCACAGCAAGTTGACTGGAAACTATACCATACTATGTCTGGGCAGGAGTTAGTGTTAGAGTTAGTGTTAGTGTTAGTGTTAGTGTTAGTGTTAGGGTTAGTGTTAGTGTTAGTGTTAGTGTTAGTGTTAGTGTTACAGTTAGTGTTAGTGTTAGTGTTAGTGTTAGTGTTACTGTTAGTGTTAGAGTTAGTGTTAGTGTTAGGGTTAGTGTTAGTGTTAGTGTTACAGTTAGAGTTAGGGTTAGTGTTAGTGTTAGTGTTAGTGTTAGAGTTAGTGTTAGAGTTAGTGTTAGTGTTAGTGTTTGAGTTAGTGTCACTGTTAGTGTTAGTGTTAGTGTTAGAGTTAGTGTTAGTGTTAGTGTTAGAGTTAGTGTTAGTGTTAGTGTTAGTGTTACTGTTACTGTTAGTGTTAGTGTTAGAGTTAGTGTTAGTGTTAGTGTTACAGTTAGTGTTAGTGTTAGAGTTAGGGTTAGTGTTAGTGTTAGTGTTAGTGTTAGTGTTAGAGTTAGTGTTAGTGTTAGTGTTAGTGTTAGAGTTAGTGTTAGTGTTAGAGTTAGTGTTAGAGTTAGTGTTAGTGTTAGTGTTAGAGTTAGTGTTAGAGTTAGAGTTAATGTTAGTGTTAGTGTTAGTGTTAGTGTTAGAGTTAGTGTTAGTGTTAGAGTTAGTGTTAGTGGTAGTGTTAGTGTTAGAGTTAGTGTTAGAGTTAGTGTTAGTGTTAGGGTTAGTGTTAGTGTTAGTGTTAGTGTTAGTGTTAGAGTTAGAGTTAGAGTTAGTGTTAGTGTTAGTGGTAGTGTTAGTGTTAGAGTTAGTGTTAGAGTTAGAGTTAGTGTTAGTGTTAGAGTTAGAGTTAGAGTTAGTGTTAGTGTTAGTGTTAGAGTTAGTGTTAGAGTTAGAGTTAGAGTTAGTGTTAGTGTTAGTGTTAGTGTTAGTGTTAGTGTTAGAGTTAGTGTTAGGGTTAGAGTTAGTGTTAGTGTTAGTGTTAGAGTTAGTGTTAGTGTTAGTGTTAGAGTTAGTGTTAGTGTTTGAGTTAGTGTTAGAGTTAGTGTTAGTGTTAGTGTTAGTGTTAGTGTTAGAGTTAGTGTTAGTGTTAGAGTTAGTGTTAGTGTTAGAGTTAGTGTTTGAGTTAGTGTTAGTGTTAGTGTTAGTGTTAGAGTTCGTGTTAGTGTTAGTGTTAGAGTTAGTGTTAGTGTTAGTGTTAGTGTTAGAGTTAGTGTTAGTGTTAGAGTTAGTGTTAGTGTTAGTGTTAGTGTTAGTGTTAGAGTTAGTGTTAGTGTTAGTGTTAGTGTTAGTGTTAGTGTTAGAGTTAGTGTTAGTGTTAGTGTTAGAGTTAGTGTTAGTGTTAGTGTTAGTGTTAGTGTTAGAGTTAGTGTTACAGTTAGTGTTAGTGTTAGTGTTACAGTTAGTGTTAGTGTTAGTGTTAGTGTTACTGTAGAGTTAGTGTTAGTGTTAGTGTTAGTGTTAGTGTTAGAGTTAGTGTTAGTGTTAGTGTTAGTGTTAGTGTTAGTGTTAGAGTTAGTGTTAGAGTTAGAGTTAGTGTAACTGAGGGGTACAATTCCCTGACTGTATTACTAGATATGATACTTACTACCACTACCTTTGTACTTAATATTCGGCCACCCAGTACACGGCATAAATATATTATCATGAACACTCTCACGTAGATGAAACGGATCCAACACAAATGTACGAATTAGAAACAAGTCTTTATTGCCTACACAGCGATGGTGTGTAGACTAAACACTTAATCACTTAATTACATTTATGAATTGAAATAGTATGCACTTTTATGGCAAGGAGTATTCGTCGGTATATCAATAGATAATGTCCAATCTCTGAAGGCGCAGGTGGTAAATATACGACCTGGAATAGTTAAGGAATAACAGCAATGATACTTTAATGATTATAGGCTGGATACACTAGAGGGGGTTAATCCGGTCGATTGTAAGCCGACAGGAGTAGGAGGGGGGGGGGGGGGGTAGAATCCAGCTGCCTCGTCCGGCCAAGGGTATCCCAGGAGAACCCACTGTAGTGACGTTCAATGCGCCGGCGATCCTTGGACCACAGATGAAAGCAGGTGGACTCTTTGTGGGCCGGCTCTCTCCGGTCCACGGGGGAGAGATGTGGAGAGACCTCGTCTTGCAGAGCGTCTCCTCACCTTGTGTCCTCTCCAGGGGGGGGGGTTCCAACACACGGTAGTGTCGGGGGTCTTTATCCATAGAATAATCAAAGTATCCAAAGCATAATCCGTGCCTGGGAAGGCGGGTTGTCGTCGGTAGAATAATCCGGTATACAGGTCCACTCGCTCGTCGGCTCTGGGGCTCCTCGGGTGCAGCTTCACATAGGGTCAACCACCCTGGGTAAGCAGCCAGTTCTCTGCCCGAAACGATGGGGTACTGACTACGGTAGTATTCTCACCGCACGAAGCACTATATATTAACAGACTATTATTAGCTTAATAGACTACGTCCAACTCGACGATATAGTGCCAAATATGACTATTCAAATATTAATATACACGATGTCTCAATACCGATGGTAGGCGAACTTGGCCTTACTCCCACACGTGGCATCGCGGGGAGGCTTTACGTCTGTGACTCTATTGGAGGGTAAGAAACTGGACTGAAAAGAAAGTCCTACTTTAGTAGCGCAGTATATATACGCACTATGAACAAATAGTCCCATTAGTGGTGCGGTAGCCAAATTCCTACGCGGAACTAGGACTTGTTCGTACATGTCGAGCGGTACGTTTGAACTGGGTCTGAGGGGTATGGCAGCCTGGCACCAAGGTCTCGACCAATAGTAGAATGGAGACTATTATGGGATGTTCAGTAGGCTAGAATGGATATTCAATGCATATTGTACAAGGAATATACAAGGGATATCAGGGAATATTAGAGAATATACAAATACAATTAAATATATATATATAAATAAATATATATATTCGGTTTAATCTGGCCCTTCACAACAGTTAGTGTTAGTGTTAGTGTTAATGTTAGAGTTAGTGTTAGTGTTAGTGTTAGTGTTAGTGTTAGAGTTAGTTTTAGTGTTACTGTTAGTGTTAGAGTTAGTGTTAGTGTTAGTGTTAGTGTTAGTGTTAGTGTTAGTGTTAGTGTAACTGAGGGGTACAATTCCCTGACTGTATTGATAAGTATGGTATCATTAAACCACTACCGTCTTATGTACTTTAATTACTGGCCATACAGTACATGATATATAAATATGATGAACACTTCCCACAATGAATCGGTTCCACACAAAGTTGTAATTAAGTATTTATTGCAGCAAAAGGTACATAATATACTTCTCTATTTTACTTTGAATGCACTTATAAGGCAAAGGAATGTGCGTAGGCAAATCAATAATGAATGTCCATTCTCTGGTTACGCAGGAGGTAATTATACAACCTGAATCTTAGGGAATTATATCTATGGTACACTAGTAATATATAGCGGGAGATACTGGAAGGGTCCCCCCGGTTGTAAGCCAGCAGGGGTAGAGGATCTGTCGGTAGTAGAGCCTGGGTCAACGATGATAAGGAGACTCCGAGTACGGGAGACGGTGCAATAAGATCTTGATCCACAGACGAATACAGCTGTTCTCCGTAGCCTGTAGATCCACAGGGAAGAAAGCTAGCCTGCCTCAGGCTCTCTGAGGCGCAGACTCGACGTGGCTCCTCACAGGGTAAATCCCACACACGTGTAGGCGTCGGCGATTCTCCGCTCCATTAATCACAGGAACAAAAGCAAATATAATCCAGCCGCAAAGGGCTATGTAGTCGTCGGGTAGATTAATCCAGTGTACATGTCCACACGGTTCTCGTCTAGGGCTCCTCGGGTGAAAGCGCCATGAAAGCAGCCCAGCCTGGATAAGCTCTCTAGCTGATACGAGGAAGCGTTGGTGATGCTGGTCACTGTAGAACTTTAGCCGCACGATACACTATACACAAATAGACTATTACTGACTTAATAGAAATATGTCGCACTCGACGGTATAGCGCCAAACTCTGACACTTCAGTTATTAATTCGCACGCGGTCTCAATGCTCTATTTGGGGCCAAACAGGCCATACTTCACTGCACGTTGTATCGTGGGTGAGGCTTCAACTTATTGGGTAACATACTTCTGTATTCACCTGCGCCATATTTATATGCACGGCGAACAATCTAGTGCCAACCTCATTTCTGTCTCGTATTCTTGGGCAAGGCCGGGCATGTACAGACATGTCTTGACGGTGGCTTTGAACCTGACTCTGGAGGCATGGCCTTGGCGCCTGTGGACCGCTGTCCAATAGGAGAATGAAATATTATGGTCTGTACTAGGCTAAAGGGATATTCCGTGTATATGTACAAGGAATATACAAGGGATATCAAACGATATACAAATATTATGCAATATATATCAATCAATAAATATATATATTCGGTTTAATCTGATCCTTTGTAACAGCCGCCTCCTAATTAGTCCCACCTAATTAGCTAAGCAGAGACAGATTAACCGCACTGTCCACTACTCAATGTCTGTTGTGAGGGGTCGGGCAGTTCACAAAGTCATGGGGTCATGGTCGTCATCGATAGTATCGGGGAGCCTTGGCAGTTCTATTAGCCTCGCCACGGGTCGGGTGTAGATCCGTCCTTGGACGAGCACTTCGGCTGCTCGGACCTTTCCGTCGGCACCGGTGATCACTTTGCTTACGCGGCCAGCCGGCCACATAGCTCGGGGTAGTGACTGGTCGATAATCATGACGACTGTTCCTTCTGTCAAATTGTCTCTCTCTTTCACCCACTTCTGGCGGGTCTGTAGAGACGGTGGATAGTGGAGTAGGAAGCTGTTCCAAAACTTGTCAGCCAATGCTTGACTGTACCTCCACATTCTTCGGCCGTTCGCTTCTTCAGGCCTGTACATTGTCTGTGGTAGCGCGGGGTCCAGCCGCCCCATCAAGAGTGTGTTGGGGGTGACTGGGTCGACATCTGCTACATCACTTGAGACGTAACCGAGGGGCTTTGAGTTCAATACTCCCTCGATCTCCGTGAGGACTGTCATTAAGACTTCTTCCGCCACGGTCTGGGCCCCAAGCACGGCGTACAGGGCTGTCTTTATTGAACGTACTTCTCGTTCCCAAGTTCCACCGAAGTGGGGTGCGTTCGGGGGATTAAACTGGAAGTCAATCTGGGATGGAGCGAGGTGGGTCTTAAGTTCTGGGCCCATAGCTTGGAAGCTCTCTCTCAGCTCTCTTTCTCCGCCTTTGAAGTTTGTCCCGTGATCAGACAATAGTATAGACGGTTTGCCTTTCCGCGATGTGAATCTTCGGAAGGCCATAAGGAATGAGTCTGTGCTCATGGTTGGAAGGAGTTCTATATGCATCGCTCGGGTGGTCATGCATTTGAATACAATACCCCACCGCTTCTCGGTTCCTCTTCCTTTCTTTATATACAGCGGGCCAAAACAGTCCATACCGGTGGAGTGAAAAGGCTTGTCGCCGAGTCGGAGGCGACAGGGAGGTAGGTCAGCCATCCGGGGTATACTGGGCTGCGCTCGCCATTTACGACAGTCTAGACAGGTTCGCTGGAAGCGCAGCACTGCTTCTCTCCCTTGCAGTATCCAATAACGACGTCTGATCTCCGCGAAGACTCTCTCTGCCCCGGCGTGATGCACATCCTCATCGTATTTCTTTATGATCAGCTCTGTGACCTTGTGTCGGCTGTTTAAGACTATTGGGTACTTGACGTCATCCGGTAAGTCTGGAGCTCTCCGCAGACGACCACCCACTCTGATGAGACCATGGGCGTCGCTCTCGGGGGCTAGGTGGAGCAGTCTGCTGTCTGATGGGACGGGCTTTGCTCCCTGTAGACAGTCTAGCTCATCGGGAAACGAGTCTCTCTGGGCTCGTTGTAGTAGAAGAAGTTCTGCTTCTTCGTAGTCGGCTGCTGTAATGTCAGTAGTGAGCTGAACCTCTGGGTGGTGCCACAGGAATGTCTTTAGCTGCGCACTCTCTAGGGTGAGGCAATCGTCTACGTCGGGGTCTGTGGAGACGAGTGTGTTCAATCCACAGAACATAGATTTCTTTTTTTCGGCCTCCTCTTTACTCGCTTCCCGTGGGGTGGGTGTAGGCCACTCTTCTTCCGGGAGCTTGAGGAACTCTGGCCCGTCACTGTATGGGTTGTGACGGGTGAGGTCATCCAGGGACATTCCCCGGGTGATGACGTCAGCTGGGTTGTGTTTTGTGTCCACATACCTCCAGCTTGCTACTTCCGTTAAATCTTGAATCTCTGTGACTCTGACTCCCACGAAGACCTTGTATCTGCACGAATCAGACCGGATCCATGTGAGTACTGTCGTGGAGTCTGACCACAAGATTGTTCTTTGCACCGGAATGGTGAGTTCACGTTGGATTAACGTGGCGAGTTGTGCTCCTGCTAGGGCTGCGCAGAGCTCTAGACGCGGGATAGACTGTTGCTTGCGTGGGGCTATTCTTGAGCGAGCCAGGATGAAAGCAGTATGTATTTCTCCTCCCTCCTCTCGGGCACGCAAGTAGGCCACCGAACCGTAGGCTACTTCGGAGGCGTCGCTGAAGACGTGCAGGTCCATCTGGCACGTCTCCGGCCTCACTGTGGGTGGGAAGTAGCTGCGGCGTATGTTGACACCTGGGAGTGAGCTGAGTTCCGTCTCCCACTCTCTCCATGTGGATGCAAGGTGCTCGGGTATGGGGTCGTCCCAGCCCTGGTCCTTGTCCCATAACGCTCTTACAATCATCTTTGCCCTGGTGGTGTAAGGTAGAATACATCCCAACGGGTCATATTGTCTGGCGAGTGTTCTGTATACACTCCGTCTGGTGGTCGGTAGTGCAGTCGACCTTCCCTGCTCCTTGGTCAGGGGTGTGTGTTTATAATGGAGCGAGTCTGTTTTGAAGCGCCAGACTAGTCCTAATGTCATTTCTTGGGCTTCTCCTGGGATGGTCGCCATCCAGGTCTCGCTGCTTGCTGCCTTGTCCTCGGGGGAGAGGCTGCGCAATACTTGCGGGTCGCTGCTGGCCCACTGCCTGAGATCAAAGCCGCCTTTGATCAGGGAGGCACGGAGCTTGAGTAGAAGGGCCTCGGCTTCTTCTGGCGTCGAGACGCTTTGCAGACAGTTGTCCACGTAGAAACTATTTCCTACACTTTGTCGGACCTCTTCATCAGCTGCTGGGTCCTCTGCGACGTGCTTTTGCAGTGCAAACGTAGCACAGCATGGGCTGCATGTGGTTCCGAAAGGGAGGACTTCCCATTGATAGATGGCTGGTTGCTCATCCCCGATCCTCTCTCTCCATAGGAACCGCAGCAGGGGCTTGTCCTCCTCCACTAGTCTCACCTGCAGGAACATCCCTTTGATGTCGCCGCTGATGGCCACCTTGTCTTGGCGGAAACGTAGTAACACGCCTAGTAGAGAGGGGCCGAATGTTGGGCCGGGCAAGAGCTCTTTATTCAGATTTTGTGATCCGATCTGGTAGCTGCAGTTGAACACAATACGATCCTTGCCGTTGTGGTGGACTTTGTGTTGCGGCACGTACCATGATTCGGTCGTCTGATCGGCCTCTTTAATGTCAATTTTCTTTATGTGTCCCGCTGTGATTAGCTTGTTAATCTCAGCGCGGTACACAGTCTCTTGAGCGGGGTCTCTGGCTAGGCGCCGCTCTGTGTTCAATAGATACCGCTCCGTTGCTTCTTTTGGGGGCGTGGAAGGTAGGCATACCCTCTCGCCTCAGGAGTGGAGTTGCGTATCTCATCACTCCGTTGACTTTGACTCTCTTTGTCCCCTGCTCGAGGAGGGCTATAGCGTAAATGTCTTCCTTGGAACGAATGTCTTTCTTTTCGTTCTTAAAGGGCATTGTCTCTAGTGTCCATAGCCTCTCGACATGCTGTAGGAGGGTGGTGTCTTCTTCTGTCACTCTGGAGTGGAGGCAGCTAGTGGCTGCTGTTCGGTTAAGAGACTTAGCGAGGGGGCCTTGTAATGTCCATCCTAGGCGGGTCTCGACTGCTGCAGGACAGCCTCTGGGCCCTGTGTGGACCCGGTCAATCGGGACAATGAGGTCTGCATGGTCGGAGCCTATCAGCAGGGTCGGGGTGGCACCGTCTATGAGCGGTATAGGTAGTTGACGCAGGTGCACATATTTATCCATCAGCTTGGCGACGGGGTAGGTGTACTGCGACAGGCCTATTTCTTGGCTGGTGAAAGCGTTAGTAATCCTATACCGTCTCTCTGGCTGCCCGCTTGCTGCGATAGTGAAGGAGACATTCTCGCCCTTTATCGTCTTTAGATCTCTTCTTATTGTCCGAATCGTCATCTGGTTTTCGCTCCCCCGCAGCCCCAGCTGGGCCGCAGCGGACGCGAGGAGAAGGGTCTTCTCTGACCCGTCGTCAAGGACGGCGTAAGTGTCCATGACCTTATCTTGGTAACTCAGTGTTACGCGGACCACCTTTAAGAGCACCCGGGCGCCCCCGCTGCTGGCGGGGTCAATGTACATAACACTTGCCTTTGTTCTGCTTGAGGGTGCAGGCTTTCTTCTGTTACTGTCGTGTAGGACATCTAGGTGGGCTCCGTCACACCGACTACACCTCTTCTTTAAGCGGCAATCGGCTGCCATGTGACTGCGCGCACATCGGTAACAGCATCGGTTGGACTTTATCCATTGACTCACCTCGTCGGCGGTCATCTTCTTGAACGTGTCACATTGTGACAACCAGTGTTCCTTTTCGCAGTACGGGCACACCATCTTCCACTTCTCTTTCATCGAGGGGGTACTGTGGTTCTTGCTGCTCGGTACTGATTCTGATTGGTGCATGACGGTCACCAATCTGCGGCCATCGTTTGCTCTCCTAGGTCCCTCTCTGGAGCTTGGTGTGCTCCGCATGAACGTATCCAACCGTAGGCTGTTGACTTCTCTCGCCAGGAAGTCGGCTAGGTCTAGGAGGGATGGCTCGGGACCGTTAGGATCACGGTGGTCTCTTTGCCGCCTGAAGCGGTCTTGTCGGGCGGGCGGAAGCTTCTCTAAAATCCTCTCGACATTAGAGTTTGCGTACAGTTCGTGCATACCCTTTTCTCTTTGCGCCCCCAGCATCCCTACCAGGGATTGTACCTTGATAGACAGGTCATCTAGTGAGCGATTGTCTGTGGCTGGGGGTAGGCGGTCAATATGCCTTATCTCTTGTATTACGTAGTCCCATATGCGTCCATATCTTTGGTCGAGTGCTGCTAGAGCCGCTGTGTATGGGGTAGTAGAGGTGGCATAGGCCAGCGCTATATTGTGCACTCGGGGCACCTTGAGGTGCTTCAGTAGGATAGCATACTTGTACGGCTACATCAGCTACATCGGACATCATTGTCTCTAAGCACATTCGTAGCTCCGTGTACTGTGCTCTGTTCTCGTGGGTGAAGTCCGGAAACGTCGGTGTGCCAATGTATGATGCCATGGATGGCTGGCACATCGGTGAGCGTTGGAAGAGAGGCCTCCTAGGCGAGTCTCCTCTTACGCCTCTTGGTGGGCTGGTACCTGCTGGGTACCATGGCCCGCGTATCCAGGTGCTGTTCCTCGGGGCTGGTCGTGCGTCAAGCTCACCCGTGAATTGAGTCGGGGGTCTGTAGCGCAGAGCCGCGGGGGTAGAGCCTGGGCTGTACTGAACCTCCTGGTCCTGTGGAGTACTGTGCTGCTGTCGGGCTTGACTCTCCTCCTCTCCCTCTTCTTCTTCCTCTGGCAGGTCCTCTAGGATCCTGTAGTCGTCTATTTAGACTCTCCGCGGTGTAGACCGTTTCTTCCTTGTAGCTGGGTCTCACTTGGACCGGTCGGGGAAGGGGTTCGGAGGGGGGTATAGGCTCTCTCTGGTGGTCGGGCTCAGGGTCGCTTGATCGGGTAGGGGAGGGTGCCCTTGACCCTTGTCTTGACGAGGCCCTGGAACCCTGT
This sequence comes from Notolepis coatsorum, assembly GCF_963971535.1. Classification (NCBI taxonomy): domain Eukaryota; kingdom Metazoa; phylum Chordata; class Actinopteri; order Aulopiformes; family Paralepididae; genus Notolepis; species Notolepis coatsorum. The sequence goes on along the minus strand of NC_140178.1, from coordinate 81,114,697 downwards.
GCGGAGGGAGGGGGTGTTGCCCTGGTGATCAGCTGCTCCATTATCTGCGCTTGTAATCGGTCGCGCTCGGCTTCGCGCTTGGTGAGAGCGAGGTCGCGCTCTGCTTCTCTTTGGGCACCGGCAGCGGCGCGCTGGGCTTCGGCGGCGGCGCGCTGGGCTTCAACCCGGTCCCTTACCATATTCTCTTCCGTCTGAAGGCGTCTAATCTCTAGACGTATACGATCTTCGTCGCTCCGTTGCTGCGCTTGAAGGCGTTCTCTTTCCATGGAAGAATGTTCGCGCTCACTAAGCGTCTGTGCTTGGAGTCGATCGCGCTCTGTTGAGGCTGCCAGGCTGGCGAGGAATGCCTGTGCCAGCATCTTGTCCGCCTCGCTGGGGGAAGACGTTGAGGTGATCCGCTCCTGGCAGTACTCGTTGGAGATCTGTTCTCCTGTGGCGAGTCCTGGAGATCCATCTCCGGGGTGCTCGCCTCTTCTTGTAGCGGGTCGAGTTCCATCCCTGGAGGGCTGTCTTTATCCTGGAGCTCTCCGGGGACTACTTCTTCGGTCTTGGCGGGGGGTAAAGTCATGTCGGGTCCCTCCTGGTCCCTACCGTGAGCTTGGTCAGTTACGTTAGAACCCACTAGGGCCTCTATTGGCGGGGTAACCTGGTCGATAGGGTCGGACATCATTTTACTATCTACTTTTTCCGCGTTTACCGTCTGTAGAAAGCTAGGTAGTATATTGGCAACGTAATCCTCTAAGTACTGAGGTGTCTGCCGTCTACGCTGCGGGCGATCTACTTTAGGAGAACCGTTTTGTGGAGTGTTCATCATTGGCCATGTCAATATTAATACCACTATATTAATATTACACTAGTTACCCTCCGGCTCGAAGGACCAATTGTAACTGAGGGGTACAATTCCCTGACTGTATTGATATGTAGTATGGTATCATTAAACCACTACCGTCTTATGTACTTTAATTACTGTTCATACAGTACATGATATATAAATATGATGAACACTTCCCACAATGAATCGGTTCCACACAAAGTTGTAATTAAGTATTTATTGCAGCAAAAGGTACATAATATACTTCTCTATTTTACTTTGAATGCACTTATAAGGCAAAGGAATGTGCGTAGGCAAATCAATAATGAATGTCCATTCTCTCGTTACGCAGGAGGTAATTATACAACCTGAATCTTAGGGAATTATATCTATGGTACACCATAGGTCCCCCCGGTTGTAAGCCAGCAGGGGTAGAGGATCTGTCGGTAGTAGAGCCTGGGTCAACGATGATAAGGAGACTCCGAGTACGGGAGACGGTGCAATAAGATCTTGATCCACAGACGAATACAGCTGTTCTCCGTAGCCTGTAGATCCACAGGGAAGAAAGCTAGCCTGCCTCAGGCTCTCTGAGGCGCAGACTCGACGTGGCTCCTCACAGGGTAAATCCCACACACGTGTAGGCGTCGGCGATTCTCCGCTCCATTAATCACAGGACCAAAAGCAAATATAATCCAGCCGCAAAGGGCTATGTAGTCGTCGGGTAGATTAATCCAGTGTACATGTCCACACGGTTCTCGTCTAGGGCTCCTCGGGTGAAAGCGCCATGAAAGCAGCCCAGCTTGGATAAGCTCTCTAGCTGATACGAGGAAGCGTTGGTGATGCTGGTCACTGTAGAACTTTAGCCGCACGATACACTATACACAAATAGACTATTACTGACTTAATAGAAATATGTCGCACTCGACGTATAGCGCCAAACTCTGACACTTCAGTTATTAATTCGCACGCGGTCTCAATGCTCTATTTGGGGCCAAACAGGCCATACTTCACCGCACGTTGTATCGTGGGTGAGGCTTCAACTTATTGGGTAACATACTTCTGTATTCACCTGCGCCATATTTATATGCACGGCGAACAATCTAGTGCCAACCTCATTTCTGTCTCGTATTCTTGGGCAAGGCCGGGCATGTACAGACATGTCTTGACGGTGGCTTTGAACCTGACTCTGGAGGCATGGCCTTGGCGCCTGTGGACCGCTGTCCAATAGGAGAATGAAATATTATGGTCTGTACTAGGCTAAAGGGATATTCCGTGTATATGTACAAGGAATATACAAGGGATATCAAACGATATACAAATATTATGCAATATATATCAATCAATAAATATATATATTCGGTTTAATCTGATCCTTTGTAACAGTTAGAGTTAGTGTTAGTGTTAGTGTTAGAGTTAGAGTTAGTGTTAGTGTTAGTGTTAGAGTTAGTGTTAGTGTTAGAGTTAGTGTTAGAGTTAGTGTTAGTGTTAGTGTTAGAGTTAGTGTTAGTGTTAGTGTTAGTGTTAGTGTTAGAGTTAGTGTTCGTGTTCGTGTTAGTGTTAGTGTTAGTGTTAGAGTTAGTGTTAGTGTTAGTGTTAGTGTTAGAGTTAGAGTTAGTGTTAGTGTTAGTGTTAGAGTTAGTGTTAGTGTTAGAGTTAGTGTTAGGGTTAGAGTTAGTGTTAGGGTTAGTGTTAGTGTTAGAGTTAGTGTTAGTGTTAGTGTTAGAGTTAGAGTTAGTGTTAGTGTTAGAGTTAGTGGTAGTGTTAGTGTTAGTGTTAGAGTTAGAGTTAGTGTTAGAGTTAGTGTTAGTGTTAGAGTTAGTGTTAGAGTTAGTGTTAGTGTTAGCGTTAGAGTTAGAGTTAGTGTTAGTGTTAGTGTTAGAGTTAGCGTTAGAGTTAGTGTTAGCGTTAGAGTTAGTGTTAGAGTTAGTGTTAGTGTTAGAGTTAGTGTTAGTGTTAGCGTTAGAGTTAGTGTTAGAGTTAGAGTTAGTGTTAGAGTTAGAGTTAGTGTTAGCGTTAGAGTTAGTGTTAGAGTTAGTGTTAGAGTTAGTGTTAGTGTTAGTGTTAGAGTTAGCGTTAGAGTTAGTGTTAGTGTTAGAGTTAGTGTTAGAGTTAGTGTTAGTGTTAGAGTTAGTGTTAGCGTTAGAGTTAGTGTTAGAGTTAGAGTTAGTGTTAGAGTTAGTGTTAGAGTTAGAGTTAGAGTTAGTGTTAGTGTTAGTGTTAGTGTTAGAGTTAGTGTTAGAGTTAGTGTTAGTGTTAGAGTTAGAGTTAGTGTTAGTGTTAGAGTTAGTGTTAGAGTTAGAGTTAGTATTAGTGTTAGTGTTAGAGTTAGTGTTAGAGTTAGGGTTAGGGTTAGTGTTAGAGTTAGTGTTAGGGTTAGAGTTAGTGTTAGGGTTAGTGTTAGTGTTAGAGTTAGTGTTAGTGTTAGTGTTAGAGTTAGAGTTAGTGTTAGTGTTAGAGTTAGTGGTAGTGTTAGTGTTAGAGTTAGAGTTAGTGTTAGCGTTAGAGTTAGTGTTAGAGTTAGTGTTAGTGTTAGAGTTAGCGTTAGAGTTAGTGTTAGCGTTAGAGTTAGTGTTAGAGTTAGTGTTAGAGTTAGTGTTAGCGTTAGAGTTAGTATTAGAGTTAGAGTTAGTGTTAGAGTTAGTGTTAGAGTTAGAGTTAGTGTTATTGTTAGTGTTAGTGTTATAGTTAGTGTTAGTGTTAGAGTTAGTGTTAGTGTTAGAGTTAGAGTTAGTGTTAGAGTTAGAGTTAGTGTTAGTGTTAGAGTTAGTGTTAGCGTTAGAGTTACTGTTAGAGTTAGTGTTAGTGTTAGAGTTAGTGTTAGTGTTAGAGTTAGTGTTAGCGTTAGAGTTAGTGTTAGAGTTAGTGTTAGTGTTAGTGTTAGTGTTAGCGTTAGAGTTAGTGTTAGTGTTAGAGTTAATGTTAGAGTTAGTGTTAGTGTTAGTGTTAGAGTTAATGTTAGCGTTAGTGTTAGTGTTAGCGTTAGAGTTAGTGTTAGTGTTAGAGTTAATGTTAGAGTTAGTGTTAGTGTTAGTGTTAGAGTTAGAGTTAGTGTTAGCGTTAGTGTTAGAGTTAGGGTTAGTGTTAGTGTTAGTGTTAGTGTTAGTGTTAGCGTTAGAGTTAGTGTTAGAGTTAGTGTTAGTGTTAGTGTTAGTGTTAATGTTAGTGTTAGAGTTAGAGTTAGTGTTAGTGTTAGAGTTAGAGTTAGTGTTAGCGTTAGAGTTAGTGTTAGAGTTAGTGTTAGTGTTACTGTTAGTGTTAGAGTTAGTGTTAGAGTTAGTGTTAGTGTTAGGGTTAGTGTTAGTGTTAGTGTTACAGTTAGAGTTAGGGTTAGTGTTAGTGTTAGTGTTAGTGTTAGAGTTAGTGTTAGAGTTAGTGTTAGAGTTAGAGTTAGTGTTAGTGTTAGAGTTAGTGTTAGTGTTAGAGTTAATGTTAGTGTTAGTGTTAGAGTTAGAGTTAGTGTTAGAGTTAGTGTTAGTGTTAGAGTTAATGTTAGTGTTAGTGTTAGAGTTAGAGTTAGTGTTAGTGTTAGTGTTAGAGTTAGTGTTAGTGTTAGTGTTAGAGTTAGTATTAGAGACATATACAGACAGGTTGGTTAACACAGACAAACATTCAGACACACAGGGTTATGGACAGACAGGCAGACAGACTATGGGACATTGGGACAGACTCAGACAGAATATGCACACACACACACACACACACACACACACACACACACACACACACACACACACACACAAACACAAGCCGTCCGACTGGCCGAGCACATAATGAAAAGCATAAAATGAAGACAGAGAGTCAGAGAGACAGACAGACGGACAGATGGCATACCTGGTGTAAAAGACCAAAGGGGAGGGAACAGGTGATGGTGTTTTTCAGGGAGGGCAGACGGGGGTGAAGGAATTATGTTCTTTTTTTCTTCTATTGATCCTCCTCTCATTAACACAGAGCCCTTTGCACCTTCCCAGGGGCATCTGGAGAGGTAATTAAAACCAAGGGGTAATTAAACAGGTCCAGTTGGCGAGTGTGTGCGTGTATGTGTGTGTAAAGTGTGTATTACACCAGGTTAGGGACTACACCGGAGGTGATATTATATCCCAGCATAGAATTAAAATGGCAGCCTGCCAAACGTACTTCATTACAGCGCGCTGGCTATCGACGGTGGATATTGACATTTCCACAAAAGGCTTTAGGATATTATTAAAACGCTCCGGGACGGGCTATGATAGCGTTGTCTAGCCTCTTAACAGGCGCCCCAAAAGGTGGCCATTTTAGTTTTCGTTTTTGAGGACTGCATACAAAATACTATATTTTATACTTATAGCACATGCATACACCTGGTCTCTTTTAAAAGATAACATTCTGAAGTTTCGGATACAATAAAGAAAAATAGTGGTGCGGCATAGCTCAACATATCAAACCAATTGTTCATTTTGTGATAAAGGCACCAAATTTGGCAGATGTGTTGATAGATATATTGGGAACAAAACTGGATATTGGGGCGTTACAAACTAGCACCCTGGTGGCCGTGGCAGGCATTTTTCAAAATGGCCACCAGCGCTTGGTCAAACTTTCCTATCCCATTGGATTTGCATGCAATAACGGGTATAATCTAGATCCCACTAACCCTGATAACCAAATAAAATACTCACTCACCATTCTAAGGACATTTACAAACATTTTTGTAATTTCATTATATTAATAATATATAGTGGCATGAATCAGTAAAACAGTTATCGTAGCAGGCTGCTTAAAGACGTAATTTCCTATATTATAGCATACTAAAGTGCAAATGTTATTTATTTAAGTACAGTGTATGAGGTATAAGCTGGCCCCAAGCTTACATTGCAAAAGCAAAGAAATAATTAAAATGTAAATATTTTTTTTATATATATTATTATTATTATATATATTTTTTTACCACATGGTGGTGCTGGCGATGAAGAGAACTCTGTGAATCAGAGTGTGGACAAAATGTCCTGGGCTGCATACCATGCAAGTCAACAGCTTGCTGGAAGAAAAGTAATCTGCCCATGTGCCCTACTACCCCTGTTCTACGAGAGTGCCCACACAGTGGCAATGATCAAACACTCCATGGATGTAGTCAGAAATGCAGTTCAACGTCTGAATTCTGGGCAGACACCAGTAGTAACATTTGATCAACCCCTGTATGCTATTGCCAAGCAGATCCAGTGGAAGTGGCCAGAGATGTATGGGGAAGACAAATTTGTTGTGATGTTTGGCGGCCTGCATATAGAGATGGCAGCTCTGAAGACCCTGGGTGATTGGTTGAAAGGCAGTGGCTGGGTTGAAGCACTGGTACAAGTAGAGATCACAACAGCAGGCACTGCTGACTCCTTGCGTGCAGCACATGTTGCTCGCACCTGACGTGCCCACCAAGTCACAGTGGCTGCACTATAATGTCCTGCAGGACCAAAATGGCAGCGTCAACATTAGCTGCCTGGAGTTTGTTTACCTCGTCGTGAAGTTTTGAAAGTGCGACCCCAGTGTTCGCGTGTGGTGGAATGTACACTCCGATGAGGATGATGGACGTTAACTCTCTTGGGAGGAAGAAGGGTCGACATTTTATCGTGATAAACTCCAGGTCTGGGGAGCAGTGGTTAGACAGTTCCTTTGTGTTGCCTAAATCGCACCACTCCTTGTTTATCATGAAGGCAATGCCGCCTCCTCTCGTCTTTAGTGACCCTTCTGCCGTCCGGTCTTTGCGGAGAACGAAGAAGTGGTCTGCCGGTTCTATCGCGTGATTCGGGACATCTGGACTCAGCCAAGTTTCTGTGAAACAGAGGACGTTACAATCCCGAATGTCCCTCTGGAATTGGATCCTTGCTCTGATGTCGTCCAATTTGTTTCCTATCGATTGCACATTGGCCAACAATATGCTGGGCAATGTGGTTCTGTGTCGTTTGGACCTCAGTCTGTTCCGGACCCCGGCTCTCTTTCCTCGTCTTCGCGGCGGCTTCTGGTGGTCTTGGCCATGGCCGGCATAACAAAGGATCTCGGCGGGCCATTTCTGCTGTTCAGCGATCCGATCCAGAGAGCAATCCAAACAGTAAGTTTTTCTTAATCCAATGTCAATGATTGACTGACGGTCATACACATATAATGCACCAACAGTTGGTGCAAATAAAACTCCTAATACTATAAAAATTAACAAAATAAAGCACAGTCTCGTCGGAGCGATCAGAAAGGCAGCCATCAGAGCAGCGCCAGTTAAAAAGGTGCTGCCGAATTTCTATCAGCATGTGACCTGTCCCACCAGAGGCGAGAACATATTAGACCATGTATACTCGCAATTTAAGAATGGGTACAAGTCACAGGCTCTTAGTCCATTCGGTAAAAGCGATCACGCCGCCATTTTTCTTTTGCCTAAGTACAAACAGAGTCTCAAGCGAACGCCGGTGGTCTCGCGAGAGGTTAAGCGTTGGGCCGTGACGTCAGTGGAGTCACTCCAAGCAGTGCTGGGAAGCACAGAATGGAGTGTATTCCGTGATAACACAGCCAATATTAACGAATACACCGAAACGGTGATTGACTATGTCTGTACTCAGGTAGAAGTAATAATCCCCTCCACCAAAATTAATATCTACCCAAATCAAAAGCCCTGGGTAGACAAATCCGTCCGTGAGGCTCTGAAAGTGCGCACATCAGCATACAACACCGGGCTGGTGACAGGCAACATGGAAGAACACAAGATGGCAAGATACAACGTCAGGAGAGCAGTAATAGAGGCAAAACGGCGTTACAGGGATAAAGTTGAACTTCAGTTTGAACAGGCTGACTCTAGAGGCATGTGGCAGGGCCTCAGAACAATGACAGACTACAAAGGAACCCCCCTCAAACTGAACAGTGACATCTCCTTAGCAAATGATCTCAACTCCTTCTATGCGAGGTTTGAGGCTGTGAATAACAACACCAGCCTACAAACCACGGCAATGGGGGGGGGGGGTCTGCTGATGGAGACTCAGTGTTCAGGGTAACAGAGCATGAGGTGAGACGGATCTTTAAAAAAGTGGATATCAGGAAGGCAGCAGGACCGGACGGCATCCCCGGCCGCGTCCTAAAAGTCTGTGCCGACCAACTGGCCCCGGTATTCACTGACATCTTCAACCTGTCCTTGGAACAGGCCGTCATCCCCACCTGTCTGAAGAAGTCCACCATCATCCCTGTACCCAAAAAATCTACGCCCGCTTGCCTCAACGACTACCGCCCTGTAGCCCTCACCTCCATAGCCATGAAGTGCTTTGAGAAGCTAGTGAAGGGCTACATCTGTTCCTCCCTCCCCATCAACCTGGACCCTCTGCAATTTGCATATCGCCCCAACAGGTCCACGGAGGACGCCATAGCCCATGTGCTGCACACAGCAGCATCACATCTGGACAAGAGGCAGAGGAACTATGTGAGAATGCTGTTCATCGACTACAGCTCAGCATTCAATACCATAGTCCCCTCCAAACTCATAGCCAAGCTCAGGGACCTGGGCTTGAACTATGACCTGTGCCAGTGGGTCCTGGACTTCCTGACGGGCAGACCCCAGGTGGTAAGAGCCGGCAACTGCACCTCCTCATCCATCACGCTCAACATAGGGGCCCCCCAGGGCTGTGTTCTGAGCCCCCTCCTCTACTCCCTGTACACACATGACTGCGTAGCACAGCGGAACAACAACACCATCATCAAATTTGCTGATGACACAGTAGTGGTGGGCCTGATCTCTGCCAACGACGAAAGGGCCTACCTGGAAGAGGTAGAGAACCTGTCACAGTGGTGTCAGGAGAACTGCCTCTCCCTGAACGTCAGCAAAACAAAAGAGATGATTGTGGACTTCAGGAGGTCGGGGGTCAAGGACTACAGCCCCCTCAGCATCGACGGGGCACCAGTTGAGAGAGTGAACAGTTTCAAGTACCTCGGAGCCCACATATCCGAGGACTTGACATGGACCACACACATTGACAGTGTTGTGAAGAAGGCACGACAACGCCTCTACTTCCTCAGGCGCCTAAGGAAGTTCCAAGTCAGTCAGAAGATCCTTAGGAACTTCTACTCATGTACAATAGAGAGCATCCTGACCGGCAACATCACCTCCTGGTTTGGGAATAGCACTGCACAAGACCGTAGCAGACTACAAAGAGTGACACGTTCAGCCGAACGCACAATTAGAGGGGGGCTTCCCACCCTCCAGAACATTTACAACAAGCGGGGCAAGGGGAAGGCTAAGAGAATTATTAAGGACTCGAGCCACCCGAACAACTGCCTCTTTGAACTGCTGCCGTCAGGCAAGCGATACCGGAGTCTTATGGCGAGCACAGAAAGACTCAGAAGGAGCTTCTATCCCCAGGCCATCAGGCTGCTAAACGAACAATAATCGCTAAACGAACAATAATCACTATGCAACAACCATCAAATGCACACAGCACACACACCCACACGCACACACTCACTCAAACAAACAACACACTGCAGCACCCACTCTCCACACTTTAGATCACACAAACACACTTACACTTTATATTTATTGATAAAGGATTTGCACTACAACTCGTACACCTACTGTGAATTGTACCTAAACTGCACCTCGTCCATTTATGCCTTGCACTATATAGTATTGTATATTAGTACACTGCACAGTATTGTATATTGTATGGTAACTACGTCTACGAACATTGTACATATGTCTAAACTGAACACTGTGACCTCTTTTTTTACTTCTAATTTTTACTATGTCTTTATTTCATACTTATCTTGTCATGCACAGTCTCTGGAGCGCAACAGTAAGAAGCATTTTGTACAAAAGTATTCTGTACTTCTGTATGACAACTATTAAAGAAACTTGAACTTGAAACAGTATCGGGCCTACAATAACCGTGATACAGATACAGAAGATGCGCCTTTGGGGTTTGATGAATGGTGCTCAAGGAGGGAGGAGAGCTGCGCTCAATTCCAGTACTGGGCAACAGTCATGGCATTGGAGCTGTGTTTACTGGTCTATGTGAGATACCTGCGGCAGTCCTTCAGCATTTACCTCGATGCTCTGACAGAACTCGTCCCCTGGTTCTTTGCTCTGGACCATACAAACTATGCGCGCTGGATCTTCGTGACATGACTGAACTACCAACAAGACACGCAGATGTTGCCAGAGAATTGAATGTAGGCAATTTCACCATTCAGAAGACCAATCAGGTCTTCTCGCCAATCCCCATTGATCAAGCACATGAGCAAAATAATGCTTGCATCAAGAGTGATGGAGGGGCGGTAGGTCTTCCAGACAACCCTAGTGCCCTCAGACGGTGGATGGTAGCTGGCCCTGAGGTTGGAGTGCTGATTGAGGACTTTGAAGATGCTCACCAGCTCATGGGAAGACAAGATGGGGTGTTCCACCATGATCAGACAGCAAGTGTGCAGAAAGCATTTAGAAAAGATGTCTGCTCGCTCGTCAATGTAATGGAAGAACTGGGCAACCCATTCGAAGAGGAGAGTGAAGACCTGCTTGTCCTTTACAGCAAAGAGATTGCAGATCCATCGGCAGTGGAGACTGTTAAGAACGCACAGAAGATTGGCCAACAACAGTTCCAAGCATTCACAAAGGAATGTATTGTGGAGAGAACAAAACCCATTGATGACACAATCCACCGCAACCGGTTGAAACTGTTTGTTGGCTCAACGCCAAAGACAGCAAGTAAGGAGAAGCAGCAGCTGACATCAATGAAAAGTGATGTTGAGTTGTTTTCACGACTCTACATTAGCTGTCAAACAAGAGATGGAAACCTGGAAGACTTCTTCCAGCATGAGAACCAAGCTGTGAGAATGGGTTTTAAGCAGAGCCCAATCGCTGAACACAGGAGAGGAGAATGGAGCGTTTCAGGTTGTTTTAATGGTATTCCCAAGTAGGCAAGAATTACATCCAGAAATGTACAACAGATATGAATTGGGGATAAAGGGAGCAGGTGCACTCCAGTGCTACTGCAGACGGAAGACACAGGTCCGTGTTGAGAGAGGGAGCAGGAACTCCTTGGTAGGCTCCAGGGGGTCCAGACAGGGACACGCTGGCACAGAGGTCCTGGGCACAAGAGAGGAAAGTTAGAACAGGGAATAATCACACAGGGATGCCTAGCAGGTCTTCGGACTGAGGCGTCGTACAGAGGTAATGATACTAACACCACCACGACTTCTGGTCAGCGTCATCCGGTTGAAGTAGGGTCCTCATCATCAGGGGATGGGATACAGCTGTGAGGAGTGAGGTGCCTGACAGCGTGTGAATCAGAGGATGAGGTGCAGCTGGGTTGAGTGATGGGAGGTGAAGGGATGCTGACCATAAAAGGGTGTGAGGCTTCCGTGGTGGATGGACGGGAGGATGAAGAGGAGTGCGTGGTGAATGTGAGGGGAGAAGGAGGAGGGGTGAAGTACGCTCTCGCTGTGATTATGACACAAGCATGGCCACCAGCACTCTCTGATGGAGGTAGATTACGACTTGTGACCAAGAGTGACCTTCTGAAATGCCTGGAGGACCTGTCTCCAGCTCAGACTAAAGCCCCTGCTGCTACCTGTGTAGTTCTTGATGGAGCTGCCATGATTCAGATGATGAAGCCAGCAGGTGCCAAGACATTTGATGAATATGCCCAGCAGGTTTTCATCCCATATATCTATTCTCAGTTGTGCAGTGTTTCACCCCCCCCCCCCCCCCCCCCACTCCCAGTCCACCAAATGGACCAAAGGAGATCCCAGATGATGAAATGCACATTATTGAGAGGTTTGTCATACTTCTATTTGACAGAACCAGCACCTGCACCAAGGTGAACCAGGCAAGAAGGAAACTCTTTCCACGTAAAAGCTTGGCACAGAAAATTCTGCCTACCTGGTCGAGCACGTCAAGAGAGCAGTCTACCAGGGTGGTCACATCTGGGGGAAGACACTGCTTCCAGACTCTGTGCTGCCATCACCAATTGACTGGGGGTGGGTGAAGACAGAAGGAATGTATGAGCCCCACTGGACGACATTGCCACAAGCATCACAATCCTGCCACGTGCTGATCTCTTGTGGCTGCAAGAGTGGTTGCAAAAAGCGCTGCAGGTGCAAGAAGGCTGCATTTCATTTATATATATATTACATATTTTCATTCAATGGTTCTTTCCCACATCACATACTGTTTTATAACCTGGTCCAATTCACATTCCACCATTCTGAAACCACTTCAATCACTATACAAACAAGCAATACAAATTCTAGACAAGAAACCATTCAGGTACCATCATTGTCACATTCTAAAAAAATATAATCTACTCAGTTGGGAAAACCTGACTCTATATCAAAACGTCTGTCTAGTTTTTAAAATAAAGTGTGGATTGGCTCCTCCTCCTTTGTCCGGTTTCAGCAACCTCAAGTATGCCTCAACCAGGAACACTAGAGGTGCGGCAAGGGGGGACTGTACAATCCCTTTAAAAAAAAAGTGTATTTGGCCAGGCCGTCTTTTCATACAGAGCATCCCACCAATGGAACTAAATTCCTCAAACAATTAGTGTCCACATCATACCATTCATTCAAGTGCAGGGTTAGGGAATGGCTCATTGAAAACCAGCACTGTCAACACTGAGGTGTCTGTGTGTGTATGTGTGTGTCGATATGGTGCGTCTGTCTATGTCTGGGTCTCTTAATATGTCATGATGTGCTCTGTCCTTGTGTCCATGACTGTATTGTGACCTATATCCTGTAACGCTTGATGTGCTATTGAAGTTGAGAACACAGTTAGCACACAAGGGAGAAGGAATGTAGGCAGAGACGAGGAGCGATGCTTGAAGAAGGGTGTTTACTTCTTATCCAAATGTAAATACAAAACAACACTACTAATAACACAACGACGGAAAACAAGAAAACGACAGAAGTATACAGGACTCACTAGACATCAACGGGGAAGGCAGGCACGACTCAGGGAACACAGAGGATACTGGAGGAATGTCGCCACAAGGAAGGGAGGACAGACAGACACCTAAATACCCACACTAATTGATAATCAACAACACCTGGCCAACACAGAATCACAACATACACAATGACAGTAAAGCAATGACAAACTAAACAACAACTAGACACTACGGCAATGACACACAACAACACAACAGGGAAGTATCATCACACATAGACAGGGGTGGCCCAAGACAATAAAAATTAGACACTATATCTATAACTTGGAACCACAGTAGAATGGCCACCTGTACCAACAGGTTAGTCTGGCCACTAGAGGGTAGGAGACCAATGTCAGGAGGAGAGCAATGTCCAATGTTATTCTCCTGCCGGTCAGCAGGACCGGCCCTTGGGTCGTAACAGTATCCCTATCCTATGTCTATGTGCTTTTGTTGTGTTTTTATTCTAATGTTATTTATCTTGATTTTATTCTGTTTTTATTGCTAACCCTTTTTTCACACGGGATTTTAGCCTGTACCTTCTGGCAGGGGGACTTTTGGCTAAAATTGGGTGCATTTACATCTGTAAAATGTTTTATTAATGTACACTGTCCCCCTTGAACAAATAAAGTAAACCTAACCTAAACCTTCAGTGTACAGGCCTCTGCTTCTGTGATTGAGAATGTGCCAGTTGAACCCTGTTGAACCATTCTTTGCTACAGTTTAATCGGGCAATAGGCCCATCACCATTTTGTGTGTGTGTGGGGGGGGGGGGGGGGGGGGGGTAGGATAAAAAGGAAAATGTTTGATACTGTTTTGTAAATTGTTGTATTTTTTTTTATATAATAATTATGAAACAATATTAATAAAACATGTTCTTCACTTTAAGTTGTATGTAAATACTATTTGTGGTGTTAAAAACATGGAAATAATAGCTTTGGTGGCCAAAGTGTTCTATGCCAGTAATCGCTGGCAGCCATTTTTGGAAATGGTTACCATGGTCACCAGAATGCCAATCTGCAATGCCCCAATATCCATATATCTTCTAAATATATTAAGCTAAATATGTACCAAATTTGGTGCTTTTATCACAAATTGAACAATAGGTTAGCTATGCCGCACCACTAAGATCACTTTTAGTGCTAATGAAATAGAGTAACATAGGTCTGAACTTGAGTTGAACTTAAACTTGTGTACTCACGTTTTTCTGTAGTAGTTGCAATATCCAAAAGTATATTTCCCAAAAATGTCATAAAAAATCTGTTTAGAAATGAGTGATTAGGAGCGATTTTGGTAAACTGTGTAAAAAGCTCTGCAGGTTTCAGTTATCTCATAGACTTCAATGCATTCAACGTCTTTTTATCTTCCTGTTTTCACTCATGACTTTTAGCCTAGATCCCTGATTCGCAGATCCCCACGTGGGGTATCATTGGAAAGCCACACTCATTGGCTACAACCCTGTCCAAATATTTTCGGGATCGCCAAATGATTGACGGAGCTAGAGCCTCGGGAGTCTGGGGGTGGTAATCTGACTCTGCGCTGTACTTTGGCGCACGCCTCACATATCGGCATGTAACTCGAGAACCGCTGAACGGATTTTGTCGCCTGACATGGCAATTGACAGGCAACAAATAGCGCTTTAATTATTATAAAAATCGACACCCGAGCCGCTAAAGGTGGGCAAAGTGGCGCATTGCGAATCGTCCTTGAGAGGGCCCACATGTGGGCCGTTGCATGTTAAGAGGTAGCCACATAAGAGGGCAAATTATATCAATCGTGCCGCAACGAGACAGGAATATATAGGGAACAGCTGTGATAATAATTCATAAAAAAAAAAAAAAAAAAAAAAAACATGATTTGAATCTCTTTTGATCTCCATGTACAGTATAGAGGATATGATCAAACACAGGACTACATTATGGGATCGATTGACTAGTTATAAATGGGAATTGATCTTAATAGCTCCTTGACAGCCGTTAATAGAAAGGCACTTTTGTGCCTTCTCCTCGCGCCACAGACACAGTGAAATAAAGCCCGCTAGCATCCTCCTTTATCTTCTTCTCCCCCGCCCAGGCAAAATGGCTGACAGTGTGCTGTTTGCTAACGATAATAGCTTACCGCTAGCGTATAAAGTCCACACTAAAGCATAGCCAATTGTTTTATATGCTCTCAGGGAACGGGTGATAAACGTTCCAGAATGGCCCATGACAGATGCCAACGCCATGTGTAAAGGCGTTTTAGAAAGTCATTAAGGCGATCCCTACTACAGTTCGCTAAGCAGGACGGCTTCATTCTGTTTATCGCTTGCACGTGGCTGCCAGGTTGGATATGTGTTGTTCTGTCTAAACTGCACCTGCCCCTGTTTTTATTTATCTCAGGTCTAAGAGTATGTGATCCAATCCAGTGAAGGAGAGCAGGCCTGGGACAGGGTAGCGTGGTGGAGTGGGGCAGAGGGGGTCCAGGGTGAGCAGGGGTCCAGGTTGACCAGGCGGGTCCAGAGAGAGAGGGCGGTGAGGGAGGGAGATAGAGAGAGGGGGGAGGGAGGGAGGGAGGGAGAGAGAGAGAGAGAGAGAGAGAGAGAGAGAGAGAGAGAGAGAGAGAGAGAGAGAGAGAGAGAGAGAGAGAGAGAGAGAGACACACACACAGCCTAGGAAAGAGAGGATGTAATGATATCAAAATAATAAAGGGACACAAAGGCTTTAGCTTTTTTTACTCTGCTATAAAATTGCATCACAATATACAATTGTATGTAATTCATGTATTATAAATTGCAGTTACAGTTTGAAATCATAACGTAATTCTATGGTCAACCTCCACCAGCTCCTGCAACATAGGTCTGATGACCCTGTATAAACTGTCTGTTAAGTGCTTGGTGCATTCATCCACAGCCTGGATTCCCCCATAGACATAGGCCATTAAGAAGCACAGATTGTTAAGAACTCCGGATGGGATAGTGCTGATTTAGAAATGTGCTCAAGCCTATCCCCAGAAGTGTCAGATCAAGAAATCATGCGTGGCTTCTTAATGAAGGCCGGCAGGGCTATTACCTCCATTAGCTGTAGTCCAACGGGACTAAAATGTCTTCATCCCGGCCCGCCAATTGGATTATATAATTTCCTACACAGCATTTCCATCAAAACCCAATCCGAAACCCAACCCATTCCCACGTCATATATTAAATAAGCCATCGGAAAAAATATATGCACGTTTTCCCGACCACCAACTACTCGCCAGCCTGAAAACTGTACTACATGTACGTGACTTCCTGTTATATTTTTGCCTGGTCTCAAAAACCTCATTACAGCTAAATCCACTGTTTCACATTTCAGAGCTCTCCCTTCTGACTGAGCGTAGTTGTTGTCATAAGCCCCTCCCCCTGTCCCTCCCCCTCCCCCGCCCCCCCAACGACCACACTGCCTCTAAATGAACACACAGTATATTACAGTCCTCCTCCTGAGCCCCGGCAAGCAAGCCACTCAAACAAGCTCTTTTCCTGACATAATTAGACTGGTGAGAAATCTCTTTAGAGCCCACTTTGTTATTGCAATGCTTCTAATGGATTCTCCACGGGTTTTGAAACCTCTTTAGAGCAAACAAACAAAATGAAAAAAGAAAAAAGAAGCTACCCTTACTGTAGCGACGGGCTGCAGTTTGACTGACTCTCCTCTAAATCCAACACTATTAGAGAAACGCTAGTATACGCTATTCAGGCGATGACTTGTCTCTGCTCCCTGTAGGCCAGTGTTAGAGGTAGAACCGTGGTCTGGTAATTGGAAGGTCCCTGGTTCGATTCTGGCTCCTCTCATCAGCGTGTCGAAGTGTCCATGAGCAAGACACTTAACCCCTAATTGCTCCCGATGAGCAGGTTGGCACCTTGCATGGTTACCTCTGCCGTCAGTGTGTGAATGTGTGAGTGAATGGGTGAACGTGAGGCATAAGATGTAAAGCACTTAGGATAAAAGCGCTGTGTAAATGCAGTCCATTTAAGACCGAGCACCCGTTGGGATGCGTTCAACGTGTACTACGGTTGTAGACATAATAATAATAATAATAATAATAATAATAATAATAATAATAATAATAATAATAATAATAATAATAATAATAATAATAATAATAATAATAATAATAATAATAATAATAATAATAATAATAATAATAATAATAATAATAATAATAATAATAATAATAATAATAATAATAATAATAATAATAATATAATAATAATAATAATAATAATAATAATAATAATAATAATAATAATAATAATAATAATAATAATAATAATAATAATAATAATAATAATAATAATAATAATAAGGCAAGACCTGTCGCAGAGGTCTTTAATTGGCATGCAACGACACTCAATGTTAGCGGCACACAGCGGTTAGTTAGCACACACACGCATGCATTGTCTTTGTAGGATCGCCGATGCGATACTCCTCTGCGCTTAACCCATCCCGTCGTCCTTCCCCCCAAGGGCAGCCGGGAGCAGACGAGGGCTGTGGCGTGAGCCACGCCCGGGGCCCATCCAAGTGCTCCTGCACGTCTTTGTCACGGACGCTACAGTGTTAGCGATCTGTTGTTTTTGCATGTTTTTCCATTGGGTTTCTCTTATCGGGGGGGGAACCCTTGCGAGCACGGGGAGAACATGCAAACTCCACACAGAAAGGCCTGGGAGATACCCCACCTGGGTACCTGGCATCATGAAAACCTGGTCCCCAAGTTGGAATCGAACCCTGGACCTTCTTGCTGTGAGGCGACAGTGTTAACCACTACACCACCGTGCCGTTCCTAGATTGTAGCGTTACTAGAGCTAGTCACAATAGACCCATTTGTTTATTTGTTTATTGTTATTTGCACTTACAAACATACATTCTGGAATAAAATAAGTAAAAGAAGAACAGTTCAAATGTGCAGGAATGGTCAAAAAGCCCAAGGGCTTATAAGCGACCTCCCCTCCCTATAACTACACAGAAAATACATTTTACTGTAGTTAGCAAAGCCCAGATACATTGCATGTTAGTCGCTAACGTTTACCACCCAGTTCTGATGCTGTGTCGTGTAAAAAGGAACATCAAATAAGACGTAGCATCAGTAGCATCAGCAGGTCAGGATGAGAAGCGTATGATTTAAGCCAAGCTATCTAGCTACATAGACACTAGCATGCTAGTGCTATACTGTAGACCCATTTGCAGTTAGCAATCTAACGTTACGACTGTTCCATTTGTAATGGTCTGTTCCATTTGATACAAAACAACATTGGAACCAATTGGTAATGTTATAGTGACTAACATGCTATGTATCTTGGCTTTGCTACCTACTCAAATGAGTATTATTGTGATTAGCTCTAGTAATATTACAATCACGCATCCCGGCGAGCACTCAGTCTTTCTCGGACCACAAGGCATTCTGGGTGTGTGCTCCGCACCAGGGCTTCTGTCCTCTGTCCACTAAGGTTAGAGCCACTGACCTAGCGGCAGTGTAGCGTGCGGTAGGGTTGTGACTTTTCAGGTTGAGTAAAGGTTTTGCAGTTCAGTTATAAATGTGTTGTACACACACATACAGATACACACACAAACATCATGGGATCCACAAGCTATTTACTCTATGACTTCTACCCATGTGTGTGTGTGTGTGTGTGTGTGTGTGTGTGTGTGTGTGTGTGTGTGTGTGTGTGTGTGTGTGTGTGTGTGTGTGTGTGTGTGTGTGTGTGTGTGTGTGTGTGTGTGTCTGTGTGTGTGTGTGTGTGTGTGTTGTCAGGTGGGTAACCTGGGCCTGCTCTTCATGCTGCTGTTCTTCATCTACGCCGCCTTGGGAGTGGAGCTCTTTGGAGAACTGGGTGAGTGGCATGGCTCTCAGCCAATCACGGCATCTCGACTGAACACAAGACCTTCTTGTTTGTTCTCTATACGAGAACAAAATCAAATTAATGAATCGCTGAATGATCTAAACAAAAAGTCTCTTCCAAAGTTGGAATCATGAGAGCCCAGATTAAATTGTGATGCCGTCAGGAAACACTTCTCCATTAAATATTAACGGGAGATCAATTAAATGAACAATGTTGCTTGGGGGGATTTTCCGGGAATATTTCTGGTTGATGAACTGTTACAGCCGGTTTGAAATTAAACTCATTTGGATATGAATGTAGAAGCCAGAACTGTTTTTTTTATGGGGGGGAGGGGGGGGTTGGGGGTGCTGTTAATGTCCACAGTAACTGAACCGTCTATGAATAGGGAATAGTCCATGCTGGATGTTCTCTTCAACAAAGGATGAGATTCTGTGTGAACTCTAAACTTTTTTGGGGGGGGGACTTTTGGGGAAACACTTAGCATACTATTCCTGGCGTCATGTGCTGTGTGTATATATATATATATATATTCATAAGCCGGGAGTGAAGAGGAACCTTTCATTATGAGATCAAAAGGGATAAAACTAACATGCTATCGTCAGAGACTCGATAGCCCTCATACCTAATAGCCTTATCTTTGCAAGGCTCGCTCCTCTTTCTTCTCCTCATATCCCTCCAGTCTCCCTTGCCTTCTCCTTTCATCTGATCCCTCTCCACCAATCACAATTTTAGAATGCATCATCCATCCTCAAGTATTCACATCTGACTCCTGAGGGGGGGATTGTATCTCCCAAAATGTCCCGTTTCCCCCACAGGGAACTCCGGCAATGATCACACTTCCCATCGCAGCTCAGATGGCGGATTAGTGCCACATGTGTCTGTGGCTTTTCTTGAGGGCACCCCACCGATTACCTCTGGGGTTTGGGGTGCAGAGAGTGGGACAAATACACTGATTTAGTCACTTTTACGACTGTGAGCACACTGAGATGTTGACAATCAGCAGCTTGGAGATGGGGATCAAATGGAGTCTGTTTGGTGGTTGGTTTATAGGAACGTGTGTTCAAGTCTTAGTGAGTATATTTACTCTTTCTTTCTTTCTTTCTTTCTTTCTTTCTTTCTTTCTTTCTTTCTTTCTTTCTTTCTTTCTTTCTTTCTTTCTTTCTTTCTTTCTTTCTTTCTTTCTTTCTTTCTTTCTTTCTTTCTTTCTTTCTTTCTTTCTTTCTTTCTTTCTTTCTTTCTTTCTTTATCACCTCTTCTCCCCTGTCCTCTCCTCTCACTCTCCTCTCACTCTACTCTCCTCTTTCACTTTCACTCTCCTATCATCTCTTCTCCTCTCTTCTCCCTCTCTCTCTTCCCCTCTCTTCTCCTCTCCTCTCCAGTGTGTAATGCAGAATACCCGTGTGAGGGTTTTAGTCGTCACGCCACCTTCGAGAACTTTGGCATGGCCTTCCTAACCTTGTTCCAAGTATCTACTGGTGACAACTGGAACGGCATCATGAAGGTACCAACTCTCCATCTCCCACAGGGGTGTTCACACCTGTACCAACTCTCCATCTCCCACAGGGGTGTTCACACCTGTACCAACTCTCCATCTCCCACAGGGGTGTTCACACCTGTACCAACACTCCATCTCCCACAGGGGTGTTCACACCTGTACCAACTCTCCATCTCCCACAGGGGTGTTCACACCTGTACCAACACTCCATCTCCCACAGGGGTGTTCACACCTGTACCAACTCTCCATCCATCTCCCACAGGGGTGTTCACACCTGGCTCTGAGAGCACTTTTGAACTTTGAACTGCAACCTCTGTATGAAAAGTGCTATACAAATAAAGTTATTATTATTATTATTATTATTATTATTATTATTATTATTATTATTATTATTATTATTATTATTATTATTTATTATTATTATTATTATTATTATTATTATTATTATTATTATTATTATTATTATTATTATTATTATGTTCTGGCAACATATTTAGGCTAAATATGCCTTGTTTTATAAATGTGTATACAGAAACAATTCTGTTGCTTTTGTTGATAATATTCATAAATTTCATTCATTCTAATAAATATGCATGATCCAGTTCAACAACGTGTGTTTTCCACATTGAAATTACGCAATACATTAACTCTTTGACTGCCACACTGTTTTTCCATCTGACCCTGGCGCCAGCGTTTTTTGACAATTTTCACGATGTTTGCAGACCCATCGTATATTCTATATTATAGCTATGGAGACAATAGTATGGCTCATTTGAAAGGAAATGTGTATACTCAACAGGGAAAAAAAACGTTTAGTTCTACATACCTTTGGTCCTGCGCTATACCATGCAAAAGATTGTCCCATTTCAAAATAATCCAGTTCCGTTTCCTGGAACGCGAGATATGACGTGTTTTGTGTGCATAATATATGCGCATTTCGTGCGGGTTGCTCGCTTGCCACCTATATTATTTCCAGGTCAAAGGTAACATGACCATAGTAGAATGATTCTCAAACCACGCTGGGATCATTACAAAGGCATGTTTTATGATGGGGTTCGGTAAAATAGACGTTACCTTTGTCAGTAGGTCCACCAAAACCCTGTCCACCCTTGCTCCGAAGTGTCTTGGGGTCAGAACAATAAATAACGTTAGTTGGCCCTGGCAGCGCCCAACAGATAATGTTATCGTTACATCCAAACAGCCTATTTGAAAATACTAGAATCCAAATGCACCTTATGGTATGGATGGATCGTCACCGTTTGTCCTCTTCATAATAATCTCCAATAGTTCGCTTGTCTAGGGCAGGCGATCACCATTGCCGAACGTTAGTTGGCCCTAGTCTGGAGTGCTCTCAACTCTGGTGTCGGCGACTACCGCAGAGCGGTGAACATATGTTACATGCTCGGCCGGTTTGACTATAGTATTTTTATGATTTACCAGAAGTGCTGAGTCCAATGTAGTCTGGTGAAAACGCACCTTATCATCCTTAAGTGTGATTGTTTTGTCCTCTTTATAATAATCTCCAATAGTTCGCTCGCCATTGCATAGACAGTCTGTAGGCTAGTGGCTACGACTCTGGCCAGCAGTGAGTGAGCACCCCCCCCCCCCCACAGTAAACTAGCCAGTTCAAAAGGTAGGCGATACTGCCACCTATCGGGATTCGATCGTCATTTCAATTCCAATTCACTCAGAGCTACCAGGATCACACAAGAAGGTCCGGCTGACTGTTTAGAATAATAATAATAAAAATGTAAAAATAAAAAATAAATAAACTAGTATTTACGTTTTTGGCTGCGAATGGTTGGCTGGGAAAAAACGAGTGGGGGGGTCGCCAAAAATCCCTAAATCAAATGGGGTTGTGGTATGAAAAAGTTTGAGAACCCCTGGTCTAGATCTGTGTACATGCATGAACAGGTCTCTTTTCAACGTAAGGGACACTGTGTTGAAATACCAAGGGATGATTACCCAGAGTTACAGGTACATTGTATGGTTCCAAAAGGTTACTGCTACTATGCAATTAAGGTAATTTATTTAAGCTCAAATAAGCATTCTTTGAGTTCATAAATTCGGCAGAAAATGTACATCAGCCTATAAAGCCTGTAAAATAGGACCTCCACACTATGTCAGTTAATTATGTTGCAAATGACTGGGTTTACTTGGTTTTGAGGTTTATGAGAAAGTTGTTGGTGTTCATAAATATTGGTTGAACTGTCCTGGGTTATATATATAATATATAATATATAGATTTTAGGGTGGATCCTACCTTTTACTGTAGATGCTGGGATGACATCCTATACAACAACGTGGTTTAGAAAATGATGACGCAAACATGTGAAGTCAGTTGATTCAAGTGACAAATCTGTAAACCTGTGTTTCACTCATTATTAATTTTAAAAAGCAAAGAATCCTGCTGAATAGAATTACTCTGACAGCTGAGACTCATTCAGCATAAAAACGCAAAAATCAGACCAAAGATTCTCAGTTAACTAAGACCCTACTACCATACATACAGTACGTAGAGGGGGAGCTCTATTATACGCTGTGTTTGTTCCAAAAGGCTAAAGGCTGCGCTCCTGGGCCACTAGAGAACACACACTTTCAACATGTAGTTCACAATGTAGCGTCCTTTCTGCTGTTGGTACTTTAGGGAATGAGAGGGAGACAAATACACTATAGTGTATGAAGCACGCCCTCTGAGCCTTCTCTCACCCTTTCTTTTTTTCTCTCTCTATCTCGCTCTCTGCCTCCCCCTCTCTCTCTTTCTTTATCTCTCTATATATCTCGCTCACTCTCACCCCCTCTTTCCTCCATTCATCCAACACCTTAATGATAAAGAGAAAGTGCTTGCTCAGCACTGGGAGTCTGTAATGATTGCCTTTATAAATGTGCAAGAAATCAGCACACACACACACACGGCACGCACGCACGCACGCACGCACACGCACACACACACACACACACACACACACCACACACACACACACACACACACACACACACACACACACACACACACACACACACACACACACACACACACACACACACACACACACACACACACACACACACACAGTACAACGTTCCCCTATATACACATGTGCCTCCCTCCCACCTCACAACCCACCTACACACAGCCGCGAGGGAAGCGCATGATGGAGTGTGACGGAGACAAGTCATTAAACACACACTGGGGAGCGAGGTGTGTAGATGGTGGGGGCGGGCCACCAGGCTGGGGGCCACGAGCGCTGCCGCCTCTGTGGAAAACACTGTTGTTTGATGTCAAATGACTAGCCTGTGATCTGAGCACTAGAGGGGGAGAGAGGGAGTTTCACCGGCCATAAGCACGGAGAGGTAATGAGAGGCAGGGAGAGAGGGAGTTCACCGGCCATAAGCACGGAGAGGTAATGAGAGGCAGTGAAAGAGGGGGAGATCGAGTGAAGAAGATTTTCACTGGAAGATCTGGAATGAGGGAATGAATACTGAACAACTCCCCATATGTATAATCTTATATTCAATCCTAATCTTACATTTCTTGCAACAAGTGAAGTGAAAATAGTCCAATGTGGTGAGATGTGTTTTTCAATAAAACAAGTAACAACAAGTAACAATATTTTGAAATAAGTTTACAAAATAAGTTCTTCTTTCAAGTGGAACTGGTAAATGTCCTGTCTTTTTTTATTTCTTTGTAGAAATAAGAGAGAAAAGAGAGAAAAAGAGACAGAGAGAGAGAGAGAGAGAGAGAGAGAGAGAGAGAGAGAGAGAGAGAGAGAGAGAGAGAGAGAGAGAGAGAGAGGGAGAGGGAGAGAGAGAGAGGGGGGAGAGAGGGAGAGAGATCACAGTGAGTAGATTAGCCAGAGGATTATGGGTGCATGAATACTTTCCCCAAGGCAGTTGTCCTTCCGCGTTCGGTTTACGCGGCCTGATTGGCCACTGACACCCACTGACGCTTCTCTCAGCGTCCAATCGCGTTGCGCCTAGCTTTCAGTTCCACAGCCCAAGTCCTCGCCCATTTCCTCGTATTGTTTTAACGCGCTATTCATATCAATCGACATCACATCAATATATAAATGTATTGTTTTCATCTCTCACATCAATAGTCCTCGCCCATTTCCTCGTATTGTTTTCATCTCTCTATATTAACGTAGCCCATTTCCTCGTATTGTTTTCATCTCTCTATATTAACGTAACGCGCTATTCATATCAATCGACATCACATCAATATATAAATAACGTATTGTTTTCATCTCTCACATCAATAGTCCTCGCCCATTTCCTTGTATTGTTTTCATCTCTCTATATTAACGTAGCCCATTTCCTCGTATTGTTTTCATCTTTCTATATTAATGTAACACGCTATTCATATCAATCGACATCACATCAATATATAAATAACGTATTGTTTTCATCTCTCACATCAATAGTCCTCGCCCATTTCCTCGTATTGTTTTCATCTCTCTATATTAACGTAGCCCCTTTCCTCGTATTGTTTTCATCTCTCTATATTAACGTAACGCGCTATTTATATCAATCAACATCACATCAATATATAAATAACGTATTGTTTTAATCTCTCTATATTAACGTTAGGCTGTAAAAATCTGTTCTATAGGCTATATTTAGTCTAGTTGAGTGATAGTGAGTTGAGTGATAGTTAGTTTTAGTATATTGAGCGAGTGTATTGAGCGAGTAGTTAGGCGATAGTAAGGCTAACGCGATTGGGCGCTGAGAGAAGGCGCAGTGGCCAATCAGGCCGTGTAAACCGAATGCGGAAGGACAACTGCCTTGGGGAAAGTATTCACGCGGCCAGGGTGGGCTGTGTCTACAGTAGGACTACTTCCTGTAGAGTTAGAGGCAGTGTTCATTTTGTCAACTAAAATGATGACGAAAGATGTTCGTCAACGAAGGTTTTTTTCATGACGACAACGAGACGTGACGTCACGTTATGGAAGACCTTGTGGCGCTAACGAGACTAAATAGTTTATTACATGTAAATATCATTGACCACAACTGAGGACACAAACATTTTATTTACAAAAACCAGGACGAAATTTCTCTTCATGTATGTTGATATTGTTGACCAAAACAAGACGAGACAAAATAATTATAACTTTTCTTAATGCCATCGTCCCAAGTAGAGCAGTGTGACGGAGAGCTCTGTTATTAGCATTAGCTGAAGAGCTATTTGAAAAGCTAGTTTTAGCTTAACGTTACCTTGACTAAAATTGGGACTATTCATAATCCAGCTGCAGACCTGCAAGCAAAGTACAGCAAGTTGGCAAAGGAGTATTCCAAGGTAAATCACTTTTTCACCAGTAACGTTACATTGTTTGTATTTCCATCTAGCTTGCGTTAACTAGTGGCTAACCTAGCTCACGCTAATGTGACTAACTGATCGACCTCTCGCACACAATTAATGACATGTTGCGGACAGCCATACCGGTGACAATGTTTAGCTTTTAGTGCCAAATGATAAGAGTCTGAGGCGTAGTCTCAAAAGAGAATGTTGAATATTTATTGTGCATTAAAAATCACAACAGAGCCTCTGCTACTAGCCAACCTAAACGGAGCCTTCTGGAAGCAAGTGCAACAACGTATAATGTCCGTGTGGAACCAATGTGCCAACAACCTTTCCGTGGGTGAAGCATAGTTGAGCATAGTTGTCATTTAATGATACTAATACTAATCTATACAATCACCTGTTGTTGAATAAATACCATTACTTTCTAGTTATTACTAAAAAAACAGTATTTATAAAACAGTAGCTGTAAAAAAGAAAAGAAAAAAAAAGTTGTATAATTTATATAATATAATTTTTTTTAGTACATTAACTAAAAATAGACAAAAATGTCATCCGTTTTCGTCGACAAAATCTAGACTAAAACAAAAAAGACAAAATTGAGACAAAAACTGACTAAGACTAAAATGCTCAGACATTTAGTTGACTAAAACTGACTAAACGAAAAATAAATGAAGATGACTAAATATGATGAAAACGAAAAAGGAGCACTTGACACATGACTAAGACTAAAACTAAAATGAAAATAGCTGCCAAAATGAACACTGGTTAGAGGTCACGGCCAGGGTACTACTTCCTGTAGAAAAAAGAAAACACACGTGTCACTTTAGGTTCTTGTTTATTTCAACCGCATGTTAACTGGGGTGCGAAGATTTTTTTAATAATGAATTAATGAATACATAAAAAATAAAACTGGGCTCCAGGAACAGAATGAAAGTGACGTCTTGTTGGTTTGTGGGTAAAAAGGGATCTAGTATGCAATCGTACAAGGTGTTCTTTTTTGTTGTTTTGTTTTTTCTCAAGGGGGCGTGGTGTACGTTCAATGAATGAAGGTTATTTAATAATAAAATGCACTTTATTTATTTTTTTGTAAATCATTGTGGTGTATATAGGGGTGCTCTGTGGCATTCGAGTGTGCGACATGTACAGTACGCACAACGAGGTCGTAAGTCTGAGACCCAGCACCGTGTGTCGCATGCCGCTGTCCTTCCTGTCCCCCGCCATTCCTCTCCCTGGTGTATAATTGTCGAAAACAAACATGGAACCTGCGTAACGATGATGACATTCTTAAAGGGCTTCCGTTGCACAGGGGATTTAAAGGGTTAGTTCAGAGATTCATCGTTCACACAGAGGCCAACATTGCATGCAGGTGTATCCCGCCTCCCTCTAACCAGCAAGACCCCGCCCCCTTTGAACGGATGCCATCAGTGTGTCACACGATTAATCAGTGCTTGAATATGACTAACTTTTAAGAAAGATTTACATTTCATATGCTTTTAAGAACAAAATCATTCAATCAAGCTCTCTGGGATGTCACAGGATATACTATATTTTATTTCATTCAAGTTTTGTTTTGCTAACATTAAAAACCCCATGAAGTGAACATTTTTGTTTTGTCTTGCTAACGTTAGCTCGTATCCCTGCTTGGTACAAGTGGTGATTTACACTTCTGTACCAAAAAAAGGCAACCATTGTATTTTTGTATCAAAACATCAATATTTTCCATTTCTGAAAAACACCAACATTGTGTTACTGACCCACCCTGCACTCAACCCATTTATCTTTTGGGGTGGGCATCATCTGAGAATCTGAAGATACATTTGAGATGCAGCTCAGCGCTGTGTTTTTCTAGTCATACATCTGTAATAAACATGGTGTTTTGGTTAGGTGCCCATTAAAATCTTGAAAGTTCAGAGATTATGAGGGCTTAGAATATTATATTATTATGAACATTATCGAATGAACACCATAGACAATTCAGGCTGTGATTTGGTATCAAAAACCTTAAACCTTAGAGGGTTAAGCACTCCTACCCTCCCTCTATATCTAACTGTCCTCCCATCTGTCCTTGACAACGGCTAACACCAAGCCATTTTGTGATCGACTCTGAGTTCCGTCTGATTTCATGTGGAAACACGAATCAAACCTCGGAAAAACAAACCGCGCTCTGAGAGCCAGTTCGTGGGGTCTTTAATTGTCTCCAGTCTTTCACTTTTGGTAAACAAAGCCATATCTGACTCTCCTCCCCTCCTCTCTCTACCCCCCCCCCCCCCCCCCCCCCTCCCCCCTCGATCCAGGACACGTTGCGTGAGTGCCCGCCAGACGTGGGCCATGCCAGCGTTGTGGACTACGCCTGCAACCCCAGCCTGCAGTTCATCTCACCCCTGTACTTTGTCTCCTTCGTGCTCACCGCCCAGTTCGTGCTCATCAACGTGGTAGTGGCTGTGTTGATGAAGCACCTGGATGACTCCAACAAGGAGGCCCGAGAGGAGGCGGAGATGGACGCCGAAATTGAGCTGGAGCTGGCCCAGGGCACCCTCTGCTGCATGGGGGCCCCCGGATGCGGGGGTGGGGGAGGGGGGGTGGAGAAAGGACCACCCGGAGGAGGAGGAGGAGGAGCCGGAAGAGGAGGAGGAGGAAAGGAGAGAGGAGGAGGAGAAGGGGAGAGGAAGACACACCATGTGGCCACCATGCATCCAGGCTCGCACGGTTCCAATAACTCCAGCAGGAAGCTGTACTCACCGGTGCAGGTGAGTGTGAGTGGGGTAGGGTGGGGTGGGGTGGGGTGGGGTGGGGTGCGGTGGGGTGGGGTGGGGTGAGGTGAGGTGAGGTGAGGTGAGGTGTGGCATGTGTGTGTGTGTATGTATTACATGGGTGCGTGCTGTATGTGTGTATGTGGCAGTGGGTGGTAATACTGTAGGTCCAACGGTAGGTTTTCACCAGATCTGCTGGCGCAGGGGTGGCCAACCAGTCAGAGACTAAGAGCCACAAAAAAATTACTGTGGTACCACAAAGAGCCACACCATATACCAGCGTTTCTCAACCTTTTTTTTCAGTCACGGCACCCTTCATGTGTTTATAGGTCTCACCCTCTGGCCTCTGAAGTTGCTAATGTCTTTTTTATTTGGGCCTCACAGGGTTAAAAGTACCCTGTGAGACCCACGGTTGCAAAATTACAAAATCACTTTTAGCCATTTAAAAAAATAATGTTTATTTAAAAAATGTTAAAGGGGAACTATTTTACTATTTCTTTCACTATTTGGGCACTTTTACACAATTCCTGTGAGTCTATGGAACACCTAGGTTTTTTTCAAAAAAAATGCATTGTTTTGTATTTCTAATCAAGTACTAAACCGCATTTTTCTACCTCAAGATCTTAAGCCGTTTTGAGGCTGGGCTCCAACCACTGTGTGGCCTGGTGCCAACTGCCACATCAACTGCCACATTATTATGCAGCTGAGAAATCTCTGACATCACAGATATGCACATTTTCAGATGACTCAGTTCAGTGAGGGTGAATATTGTGAGAGGAGAATTGGAAGAATTCGCCAATATGAGAATTAGAGACATATATCCTATTAATATAAGTCCACATAGCTAAGAAACAATGGTAAACACTGAAAAAAGCCATTTATAAGATAGTTCCCCTTTAAGCACATGTATAGTCAATTGGTCCTGTTGTTCAGCCTCACAATGCTATTTGATAGTAAATGTGTTTATATGTCCCACCCTCTGGCCTCTGAAGTTGCTAATTTCTTTTTAATTTGGGCCTCACAGGGTTAACCTCTTAAGCCCGAGATATACAGTAAAAGTGTATATTTTCAGCATTATGTTTGTTTACCAATTATTTTAACTGTTATTAGTGAAATATAAGATTATAGAAATCTCAGGGCATTGAGTCGGAAACCGGCGCATATTGACAGGAGGAAGTGGCACAGCCAAAAGTGAGTGTAGTCTTTTGAAGGAAGAGACTCAGGGCTTTCAAATTTCGAAAAACACCCTACCCAGCTCATCTGACTTCTGGATTTACTTTTTAATTTCTCTTATTTTTTGGGATTATCTCCCACAAACCTGAACGTTATTGCCATAAAACAGAACGCAGTTAGTTTCTCTACCTTTCTGTGAACGTCTTGCAAAAAACGGTGTTGCAATATGATGAAGAATGGTGGAGAAATTTACATTATAAAAAAGATGGCAGAATTCAGTACTGTATCTACAAAACCTTCTGTTTAATCATCTTCCCTTTATTCATTTGCTTAGATTTTTCAGGTCTGGTCAATTTTAGCATGGTGTTATTTACAGTCAAAGATATATTTTTTTTTAAATAGAATTGATATTCTCCTTTGGTTCATTACAATTTACTCAAGCCTAGTAACAGACACACTATTTCTGACACTGATCCATATATGTCCCTAGATTCAGATACCAAGAACATGCAAATGGGCCATTTAAAAAAAAATGTAAATGTTTATAAAAAAAGTAAAAAAAAAATAAAAGAAAATATTTTTTTTTTATTTTTTTTTATTTTTTTTATGGATGGAAGAGCCGCACATTGACGGGCAAAGAGCCGCATGCGGCTCGCGAGCCGAGGGTTGGCCACCCCCAGCTGGCGGGTCGAACGTGCGCCGCTGGTTGGGGGGCAGTCCTTAGTTTTCAGACGTGGGAAAACGTAGCGGCTTGGTTGTAAAAAGGTTTCCTTATTTCACCTAAACATTCCACCGAAATCTGTTTCTAGAACAAACTGGAAATAGCCAATGCAGTTGCCAAATCGTAAAACATTTTAGTGCCCGATTTAAAAGTTTGTTCTGACTGTTTGCATAAAGTTCAGGTCGGGTCTATTTCACGCTAAATAACTACCACTTGGATAATGCTGTTTCGCTAACTCTACATAGACAGCCGAATTTTACGAATTACACATACTTTGTCAATCTAAAAGGTAATTTTTAGTGGTGGGACTCAATTAAAAAATGTTATCTAATTAATTCAAGACTTTATCGCATTTTAAACGCATATCAGTATTTGATGCGAAAAGCAGATTTTCTATTCAAATGGATGGATATTATACGTTTAAGCAGCAAAATCTTGTTTATTAGCTACTACACCGACCAACAGTCAGATCAATGCAATTTTTAACAAAGTGCAGCAATTTTAGGAATAATATATATATACAGTATAGCGCAAAGGACCTTTTCTCTTTTGAAAGGTAACATTCCGAAGTTTCTTACACAATAAAGAAAAATCACGTTGAGTGCTATTAGAAAGTAAAAGTTGTGTGTACTCTTTTTCCCCCTTCTTTTTCCGTTTTTCTCCCATCCCAATGTTAGTCGTTATGCCAATTCCCAATCCCCTTACTGGTCATTGCGCACTCTACCCCCTACCGTCGGTCCGGGAGGGCGGAGACTATCACATGCCTCCTCCGACACATGTGTACCCAGCTCACCGCTTCTTTTCACCTGGCAGCGCGGACTCTCACTGGGAGAGTGTAACGTGTGGAAGGTCACACTACCTCTCCTAGATCCTTCCCTTGCTGTGCAGGCGCCCCGACCGAACTGTAGGAGTCGCTGTTTACAACGACCAGGACCCACCCTCGCCGGGTTTCCCACCCGCTAACACTGCCAATTGTGTTAGTATGGACGGTCAGCCAACCCGGAAGCACCACAGCTGGATTCAATCCCACTGTCTCTGTGGTGGTAGACAGACGCTTAGTCCGCTGCGCTACCCGGCTGCCCGGTGTACTCACATTTCTGTTTAGTGGTTTCCCGATGCCTGTTTTTAAGTTCCAGCTGAGAGGTAGGAGCTGGAAAACATAACGGTTACATAGCCTGAAGTCTTATAATAATAATAATAATAATAATAATAATAATAATAATAATAATAATAATAATAATAATAATAATAATAATAATAATAATAATAATAATAATAATAATAATAATAATAATAATAATAATAATAATAATAATAATAAAATAATAATAAAATAATAATAATAATACATTTTATTTATAAAGCGC
Organism: Notolepis coatsorum; assembly: GCF_963971535.1. NCBI lineage: Eukaryota > Metazoa > Chordata > Actinopteri > Aulopiformes > Paralepididae > Notolepis > Notolepis coatsorum. The sequence goes on along the minus strand of NC_140178.1, from coordinate 81,083,318 downwards.
TTTTCAGGAACCCAAAGACGCTGACAATGAGCAAAACAAATTAACAGAGAAACAAAGAACCACAGGGAATAAGCAACAGTATGAATACACAGGACATATCATACAGGTCCAAAGTTTATAAAAATCCCACGGAAAATGTGTATTTCACAAAGGTTTTTGTAATGTGTGTACCGCAATAATTCAGCGTGATTATCCAAAATGGCCGTCCACTGTCCTTATTTTGTTTCTCGAGTCAAAACAAAGGACTTCATCGGCCGAACAGCTTGTCAAATGACGCTTGCCGGATGTTTCGAATTCTAACTCGAGACCCGAAGCATGCAATAGGTTGAGTGGGGTGACGTTCGAAAGGCGGCAAATTTAACTTTCCAACAATGTATTGGTTGATCTGCGAAAAACGCAGCCCGGAGCCGACAGACGAGAGCAAAGTGCCGCGACGTGCGAATATTTTTTTTTTACGTTACATTTTGTCTGTAGTTAATTAATCGAAATTACCGCGATAAAGTCCCAGCCCTAGTAATTTAGCAAGTCAAGAAAGTTCATTGACTTGTAAGTTAGCTAATATTATCGATAGCTTTTGATGCTAATGTAATGTTTGCTAGCTGACACACTTTTAAATGGTTGGTGTAATTCATGGCACAATTAAAACTCAATCAAACAATTAATTGTCTCTCGCCCTTGACTACCATTCATATTTATTTTCTGAAATAGGGTCCCATGGTGGTCCAGCATAAGGGGAGGGACTTTTCCTCTATAGAGAATGGACACAAAGTGTTGATCTGGTGAAAACGTTCCTTAAGTGTGTGTTTGTGTGTGTGTGTGTGTGTGTGTGTGTGTGTGTGTGTGTGTGTGTGTGTGTGTGCGTGCGTGCACGTGTGTGTATTTGTGCAAGTGTGTCTGTCTATCAGTCTCTGCTTGCCTGTATACCTGTCAATTAGCTTGTCATTTTCTACCCTGTATCAGGATTAGCACATGCAGGGATAATTACACATTTGATTTGTAAGCCGGCTGGATACAAAAGATGAGAACAATACGCAGAGTGTTTTCATGATGAGGCAGAGAGAGAGAGAGAGAGAGAGAGAGAGAGAGAGAGAGAGAGAGAGAGAGAGAGAGAGAGAGAGAGAGAGAGAGAGAGTGGAAAGGTTGTTCTATTTCCTTCTTTGTGGGTTTGATTGGCAGATTGGCGTTGTGATCACATTGACTTGTGTTTTTGTGTGTAATTCACCCATCCTTTTGTTTTTCAGTCTTGAATGGAGGAGAATGAAGGAGAGAGCAGGCGAGGTTAAAGAGATAACGTTACAGGGGAAAGAGAGAGAGGGGGATGGAGAGAGAACGACATCAAGCAGTGATGTAACAGCCAGTGTTGGGCAAGTTACTTTTAAAAAGTAACTAGTTACAGTTACTAGTTACTTATTCCAAAAAGCAACTAAATTACTTACTCAGTTACAAATTATAAAAGTAACTAGTTACTTCAGAAAGTAACTATTGCGTTACTTTCAAGTAATTCTTTTTACATAAACAACATACACAAATCTAAACTATTTTAATGTTGCTGTGGGACAAAGTGAGACTAGCCTCCAATCAAATGCCATGTATGTAGATATTATTATAATTACTATGTTTATATAGTGGATCATACAAATACAATAGATGTTTTGGAACTTTTGATATCATGTATTGCCCCTCAACAGGCCACAACTGGGCAACATTAAATTATGCTTGTTAAGCACTATACCAAAAATAAATAACAAATATATACTGATTGATTGAACATTTTAATTAACAGATTGCAGAATGGGTACAGTACAGTACAGTACAGCTCAATACACACAATTGTTAAGGGGATGCAGACCAGAGAAAGACTTTCGTCTTGTTTACATCAGGGTCCCCCATTTTCAATTCATGACATTTATGACATACACAACATACAGATATAAGAATCTAATCTAATCATCTAAACAAATCTAATCATGACATTTAAGACATGCATGACATACAGATATATATATCTCTGACTCTGAGCACCTGAAGACTGTGCTATTAAACCAGGAAGTGCAGCACTATGTCAGCAGAGTAGAGCCTCCACTACTGCAGTGCAACACACAACTAACACAAGACTAGAGTGAACAAAAACGCTCATGGACCCGCGGTCTGTCATTGAATGCTCGCGTGTGTTTTTCGTTGGATTCGTTTTGGATTATTTGGCCACCAAAACAACTATCAAAACGTACACGGACTGCGGTCTCACGTCGACTGGCTTGTGTTGTCGCGCTGTGTTTCAGACTCTGGATGAACCCGCCCACCTCTACCTTTGATTGGCTTACCATGGCATTTTACTCAAGCTCAGCCAATCGCGCGCTGAGGTTGGCTGAGAAGGACTGTCACATAGCAATGTCACAAGACAATATAGAATAAGCTGGCACGGGCTGTATGTGAAAACCAGCCCGTCCAGTAGTGCTTTTAAAGCAAGGTCCCGAGCAGGTAATAAAGTGAACACAAGACGTTGATCCAAATAGTAAATTATATTTATTATCCAGGGTAGGGCTTGAAACCTCCACTGATATTATTATGCAACAAAGGGAAAAGACAACCCACAAACATGTAAACAAATAGGGAAAAGGGTAATTGGAAAAAAGACAAAGTGAGGTATAGGAGAATACTACTAATATATATATAATACCATATGATATAACATAATATAAGATATAGTATATACTTAGTACCAGAGCAACTCAGATATATATATATATATATATATATATATATATATATATATATATATATATATATATATATATATATATATATATAACTTACTTCCAAGCAGGAAAGCAAATGGCTCTAAGGCCCACAACACAATACCTATTATCTGGC